>NC_137609.1:13263671-13266171 GCF_963280865.1 Gymnoscopelus braueri | reverse complement strand
TGAAATCGCACACACAGTGCTGATATGAGTTTGACCTGCAGGGGGCAGGGAGCCTCTAGAGGGGAATTACAGTAGACTAGAGCAGAGCTAATAAACACTCCACTCAAACAGACTGATAGCACTGTGCAGGCAGAGGGCTGTGAGAGTGAGAGAGAAAGAGAGAGCATGTGTGTGTTGGCGGTCGTGTGGGTGCAGATGTGCATGCAAGGGGTGAACTGTGTGTGCGTGCGTGCGTGCGTGCGTGCGTGCGTGCGTGCGTGCGTGCGTGCGTGCGTGCGTGCGTGCGTGCGTGCGTGCGTGCGTGCGTGCGTGCGTGCGTGCGTGCGTGCGTGCGTGCGAGGGCTGACCAGGACAACCACAGTATTTTACTGTTGGCCACCGAGCAGCTGCACTGGAGCAGTACGCTGGGGGATGGGTGCCTTGCTCAAGGGCACTTCAGCTGTGTTGGGGGGGAGGGGTGAGTTGTGGTCATTCGCTTCCCCACCCAGATTTGTCCTGCCGGTAGCCTGCTGCAACCCTCCTGATTTCGTGTATAAAGGGGCGTGTGTATAGAGCCGGCGAGAGACGGCGCCTGATCCCATTGGTTCACCGATCTGTCCGTCAACCCCCGCCCCGTTAACACAACATTACGAGCGACGCCCACTGCACTCTGGTTGGTTGGGAAATGAAACACTTCCTCATACCCAGTACAGGCTATAGTTGGGCCAGGCTTTTATTTTTTAGCAAAACTAAGCAATAAAAGCCTGGAGATCGAGGCTATCCTGCCGGTAACCTCCTCGAAGCGGACAACCTTCCGACAACAAGCGCGCTCCTCAAAGCTTTTGGCCACCACTGCCCCCGCTGTGTGTGTGTGTGCGTGCGTGCATGTGGTATGTGTAATTCCTCACTGGTTCCACATTGTCCCTGTCAAGAAAAGAAACGTTCATGAGTGACTCGCATGGACAGTTTTTGCAAGAAAATAGATGACATTTTTTGCATAAGACCTAGTTTGCCATGTTGTGGTCAACATTACGGTTAGTTTTGGAGCTTTGGCACTGAATGAAATTCAAAGGAATGACCAATTATAACAAGACACAGTCGTGTGGATGTGGAGGCATGTGCGTGTGTGCGAGAGAGATGTTTGTACATGCGTGTACATGTGTGTGCGCATGTGCCACCCGGCCGTCACACACCCTCGCACCCGCGTTTTATCTATTTGGTTTTGATCCTCACACACTCACTCATAAATTGCTACGGGGGCCACAGCCGCATCCTGTGTCTGTACCCACTCTCTGTCACAGTCTGTATCACTTCTCTGACGGGGGATTGGGGTGAGGAGGTCGATTGCATTAGTGACTCTTCTATCAGGATTCATTTGAGAGGCTGAGGCTTCGGCTTTCGAAATGAAATGACACTTTTTTTCGAACTCAAAAGGTGAAACTTGTACATTGTGTCTGTCACTGTTGTTGTTCTGACTCCCTTTGTGGTTGACACAGATAAGGAATCGAGAGAGAGAGAGACGGCGTGTGCGTGTGAGCCTGTATTTTTGTGTGCGTGTGCTTGCATGTGTGTGCGCGTGCATGCGTATATGCAAAGTCTGTTCACAGAGTATAAAACCTTTTCGTTTGTTAACCCATTCAATCCGGGAACGCATCTCTGTCACTTTAGATTTCTTTGGCTATTCAAAAATAGCAGATATACAAAATCATATCTGCAATTTTTGAAAAATCTTGAACATTTGCGCAAATCTTTGAATATATATATTTTTTAAGCGAACATTTGTAACTGAAATCTTTGCTTCTAGAGGTCCCTGGAAAAAAATATTTTACGAATGTTCGCTTAAAATATATACATGTATATTCAAAGATTTGCACAAATGTTCACGATTTTTCTAAAATAGCAGATCTACAAGCTCGTAGCGCGCGCTATGAGCTTGTATATCTGCTATTTTTGAATAGCCAAAAGAAATCTAAAATAACACATGATGCGTATACCCGGTCTTAATGGTTAAAGCTTATAGCTGTGTATCCGCTTGGGTCAAAATAATGTGACAGGCAGATGTACGATGAGAGAAGGTGTAATTAGGTAAAGGCGTGATAAAAATACACTGTGAAGGACGGTGGCACAAGCCAGGGAATTCAGAGACACAAATGTGTCTAAGAGGAAGTCACGAACACAAGCACTTTTTATTTTATAAACACAGACACACACACACACACACACACACACACACACACACACACACACACACACACACACACACACACACACACACACACACACACACACACACACACACACACAGATGCAAAGCCACACAGAAGTTGCGATTATCCCTCCAGGAATAGTTTGCAGCCCATATAGACGGTGGTTGTACAGTATGTTGCTCTGAGCCTGTGTGTTCTCCTTTGCAATGCAGCACACGTGTGTACACACACGCACACACTTTCCATGGTCGTCCTTCCTGCTCTGTGTCTCAAGTCATCAGTGTGGGAGAGATGGCGTGAAGGAGAGAGCGAGT
>NC_137609.1:13082306-13263471 GCF_963280865.1 Gymnoscopelus braueri | reverse complement strand
ACTGACCAAGATGTGGCTAGTATAGTATGCAGACCTAGTAGCTTGGTCATGTTTTTGTTAACAAATGCTTTAAAGATGATAAGAATGTAAGTTATTTAGACAGATGCCAGGTTCATAGTTTACCTGGTATCCTATATGGTTTCAATGTACTGTATAGATTGTTATTTACAGAGCATATCGTTTAGACCAGCCTGATCTCCAGAGAATACCGTAACATTGCACGGAACGAGTGCACTTCATTCCGTGGATAGTCGCCTCGGAACTCCCAAATTGCGTGCATATGTACGGCGAGTCCCACGGTGGGCGTAACCAGTCGCAACACGGAAAAACCCGGAAGCAGAGCAGTCCGCACAATAAAATTTACGATTCTGTGCCTATCGGTACATAACTCAAACGGCGCTGAGTAGGCACAGGCGAATGTCCCACCGTTCAGGACGGCAACTCGGTCGCCTTAGCTCCCTCGGTGGTCCTTCACGGGGGGACAATTCGCCTGTGACTGCGCGCCTCCGAAATGGTTTTGTCACAAAGGCAGCGCCGTACCATATGCACGCAATTCGGGAGTTCCGAGGCGGCTATCCACGGAATGAAGTGCACTCGTTCCGTGCAATGTTACGGTAATCTCTGGAGATCGGGTTGGTTTAGACAGACGCTAGGCTCGTGGCTTATCTGGCATCCTGTTTTCTTGAGGTACACAGTACAGTGCTCTCTCTGCATTCTATGTATGTGATTATTTACCTTTGCTTATTGTAAGTCGCTCTGGATAAGCACGTCTACTAAATGCCTGAATTGTAATTATCTCTCGCACACACACACACACACACACACACACGCACACACAGACACAGCACTGAAGAACACAGGCGATATTTACACAATTATGCTATTAGGCCTGTCACAATTATTACATAATCGTGTAATCGGTTCCATGTTGAAAAATGTTCACATATTTACGTATATAAAAAAACAGAAATAGCTGATCTAGTAAGCTATTTCTGCTTTTTTTTTACATGTATAAAATTATTAAATATGTCAATAATTTCGTTTTATATTTAAGTTTTTGTCTTATCTGCGCTGTGGAATGTTTTATTACGAAGCCTAAATGGCAAACGGAAATAAAACATGTATTCAATGCCAAACACACAATTAAATCGTTAATCGATAATTATTTGAGTGACAAATAATCGTCAACTTTAAATATGTAAATCGTGACAGCCCTAGCTGCTACGAAGAGTTACATTAATACAGCGTCAAATATGGCATAGATAAAGTGGCAGCGGTTGTCTATGTAATCTGGGGCTTATTGCTTAAAATCTTAAAATTGATTCTAAAACATTTTGATTGTTCTTCCTAGTTTGACTTACTGCTGCATTCTCTGCTAGCTGCAGACAGGAGAGCTTTCTGATTGAGGCCTGAGTAAAGGAAATCACAGTGATCAAGGCAGGATGAAATAAGTGTGTGAATGTCTTTTTCCAAGTCTGCAGTGGAGTAGAAAAGTTCCAATTTTAGAGATGTCTCTCAACATGGTAGGCCACACCTTCTTAGAGTAAATAACAAAGTTGACACTCATATTGGAAACATTTTCGGGGAGTGTGTGCCTTTGGTCTACTCTACAGGCTGCATGCACAAAGAGTCGGGCGCGGTTTAGGTCCAGCGGTTTGCGATATTAGCTCTGGACTCTCATACAGTCAGTGGTGTAAAGTAACTAAGTACATGTACTTACCCAACTACTGTACAATTTTGAGGTACTTTTACTTTACTGCAGTATTTCCAATTGTCTATACTTTTACTTCTACTCCACTACATCTCAGAGGCAAATATTGTACTTTTACTCCACTACAATTATTTGAAAAGTTACTAGTTACTTTGCAGATATAAATTATGACATTATAAAACATGCATTAACCACTTTAGCCCTATTTTATACCTAGGCTATTTTCAAACAGTTTAGTACTTTTACTTTTGCTACTTAAGTACATTATGATACCAATACTTTTGTACTTTTACTCAAGAAAAATGTTTATTCCGCACTTTTACTTGTAACAGAGTACTTCTACATTGCAGCATTGATACTTAAGTAAAACAGTTGAGTACTTTTCCCACCACTGCATACAGTACACACACACACACACACAAACAAACACACAAATAGGGGCCGAAACATACATCTCCGCCCTGGCCTTCACAGCCTGGCAGAGATACTAACCCCCCATGTTTATTGCCGATGGTTTAATATTAGACAGCTAGGTTTTACATTGATTCTTCTAGGGGCACATATTGTGGAAAAAAAGAAATAAAAAATCTCTGATTTATCATCCCTCCATTGAAGAATAGTTTGTGAATTTCAGTGTTGCTGTCTGGCAATAACCTTTTAGCTCCATATTTCAACGTTTTATGTTTTTTCATACATTTTAGAGTTTAAGGTGACTGAAATCACAAGCTCTGTGTCATCAGCAATGCAATGCAAATACAGATCGTGTGTATGAATAATTATGACCGAATGGCAACATAGAGAACAACATAGGGAGATACTCCAGGCAGGAAAAGGACAAATATTTATCCAAGCCAATAGCACTGTTTATGTGGCCCACATAGACAGTGCTCTGGGGGTGTGCAGTAAAACACTGTGTAAACGAGTGTTGGTAATTCCTGCTAAATATTTGAGATGGAGTTCAAGTTGTTACAATCAAAGGCAGCACTGAGGTCATGTAGAAGCAGTTCAGCATCTGCTTCCAGAAAATGATTATTTAAGACTTTTAATAAGGCGGGGGGGGGCAGGGTTAGTTTAGATCGGGAGGGATTATCGGGGAAGATTATCCTCTAGTGTGAGCAGTTCAAAGATCCAATCTTAAGCCATGTTTGATATTCATCTGGATGATCACCATTGTCCGAGTGCGGCCGAGAGAAAGACACACACACACACACACACACACACACACACACACACACACACACACACACACACACACACACACACACTCACACACACACACACACACACACACTCACACTGCATTTGAAATGACTTATGTGTACTACAGTATGATGATATTCAAATACAGTAAATACAGGAAAAAATAAGCTTGAATCAATCTCACGACACACACACACACGCACACGCACACGCGTGCGCGCGCGCGCACACACACACATAATATTATCCCAGAGAGGCCATGACCAGACAGCCACACATACATACAGGAGAATTGAAAGTAGTGTTTTTGAGCAGACACATAGTCACTATATGAACTCATTGTAAAGTGTTGTTTAGATGCATTGTTCTCCCCTCCTCCGTCCCCTGCTCCCCCTCCCCTCTCTCCTCTCTTTGCCTCTTTTCCTCTCCATGCCTCTCCTCTCCTCTCCTCTCCATTGTGTTGCGTGCACGGCGCACGTGATGGATGGCCTGTTCTATCATATGAGTAATACTAATATAGGCCTGTCGCCATGCACCGGTTCCAGCCCCGGCAAATTGAATTTGTCAGCGGGCCCTTTTTTCTTCCCCTTCGTCCGCGACTCTTTATTCACTCTCTCTCTCTCTCTTTCTTTCACCTTTTTTTCCACTGTACTGTATGTGCCTTGGATGGAAGCATGTCTTTTTTTTTTCCTTTTTATTTTTTTTACACTTATCTGAAACATTGTTTGTCCTTCCCTTTTACAGGATGAATGTAGGCTTGTGTGTGGACCCTCAACACCACCTGTTTGAACAAAGCGTTATGTATTGACCTCATATATCTGCAGAGACAGGGAGAGAGAGAGAGACGGAAGCACACCAAATCCATCTTTTGCTCTCCATTTTGTAACTTTGTCAAGTTTCCCCCATTGTGTGTGCTTGCGTGCGTGCGTGCGTGTGTGCTCGTGTGTGTGTGCGTGCGTGCGTGTGTGTGTGCTTTTTTGTGTGTGCACCTCTATTTCCTCACTTTCCTTGCCTTTCTCTTTGTTTTCCTGTGATATCTGATCCCAACATCTTATATGTTTTTTAATGCGGCACTGCTGCAGAACATTTTCTCCTACCCAGCAGCAATCTCAAAAATAGGCCCCTATTCTCTGTCTCCCTCTTCCTGTCTCTCTCTCTCGGTCTGTCTCTCTCTCCCACCCTCCCTCCCTGTCTGTCTGTCTGTCTGTCTCATGCTAAACATGGAGCCACTGTGAACAGTATGAGGTAGAACTCAACTCCTCTCTGTCCTTTTTCCTTATCTCACAAGCCCCATCTATCTACCGTATTTGTGCATTTCTGCCCGCGCAAATTGCATTTATGCATGTGTTTGTGTGCATTTGCACAAGTATGTATACATACAGTCCTTCTAATACATGTGCCAAGCGTCCAGATCCACATTTATTTGTGTGTGTGCGTGTGTCCGTGTGTGTTGTTTATGTTGTGTATGTGAGCCATTCATTCATTCAACCTTTTTTTTATTTGTATTTTTTTTACAATGGACTTATACAGTCGCGCTGGAAGTGATTTTCGGTGGGGAGGTGGCGGCTGTCTGTCTCATTTTACATTTTATAAAACGTTTTTCCAGAAACAAATGCATAATAAAAATAAATTACATTGAAAGTGTTTTGAAGGGAAAATAGTACTTTCCTCCAACACTGATCATCTGACATGTTTGTTGATCCTCTGCGTAGTGGAAGGGGAGCGGAGTTGGATGATAGTTGATGACATTTAGTCCCACCTCTTTCTCAATTTTGATTGGTTGGTCAAAAAAGAAAAGTGACATTGATGAGCAGCACTTCTCTACACGAGTTGAACTATTTCCTACACGAGGCACCACAGAAGGGCAGCCGCCACGAGCACTGAAACGCTGGGAGGAGGAGCCATCCTACTGCATCTTTACCATAGAATTGCATGGTAGAAAGGGACTGGCAGTCTCAGGACACAGCCCCTTATATAGGCTATTTAATAATAACATTCAAGACACAATAAATCTAAACAAAGACTGTCCCTCTCTCCATTTCTTTTGGGTCTCGCTCGCTAAACCAGCGGTTTGCGAGCAGTTTTCTTTGTCGTCCTCTTCCTGCCCTCCCCTCCTTCTCTTTCTCTCTTGCCCTCCATCCCTCCCTCCCTCCTTCTCTTTCTCTCTTGCCCTCCCTCCCTCCCTCCCTCCTTCACCGTTCACTCCAATCCCATCACGCCATTCTCCATCATCCTTCCTCTCTGCTATTTCTCACCTCTTCGGCGCGGCCCCCATCTATCAGTCCCCCCCCCCCCCGTCTCCTCCCAGGCTCTCTATGCTTCTTGCTGGTCCTCAACTCATCATCAGGGCCCATTAACCCATTGATACCTGGAACGCATCTGTGTCACTTTTAGATTTCTTTAGGCTATTCAAAAATAGCAGATATACAAGCTCATAGCGCGGCACCGAGTGCCGCGCTATGAACTTGTAGATCTGCTATTTTTGAAAAATCGAGGAAATTTTTTTTGTTTTTTTTCCCAATTTTTTTATAGGATTTAGAAGACATTTCTAGAATCTTCTCAGGTCTTAATGGGTTAAGGTGTGCGGGACAGGCAGACGGAACGACGCTGTCGGCCCCTGACACCTCAGAATGAGGTATTTAGGAGGGAGGGTACATGGCAAAGAAAGAGAGAGAGAGAGAGAGAGTGAGCGGATGAGGGATGGGAGGAAAGAGGGAATAGATCCCAGCGGGGCAAGACAAAGACGAACCCACACGAGAGAGAGAGAGAGAGAGAGGACGCCCCGCACAGACACTAGATGGAGAACTGTCCAATTGGAGGACTGTTTGTTTGTGTTAAAATACAAGCTTGATATATGCTTTAGGCCATGGACCACCTCTGAGTGGCCGTGTGGTTAGAGTGTCCGCTCTGAGATGGGTACTTAAGTACAATTTTTAGGTATTTTCTACTTTACTAGAGTATTTCAAATTTCCTGTACTTTTACTTCTACTCCACTACAATTATTTGAAAGATTTTACTTTGTAGATTTTATTATTACAAAACACATATTAACCACTTCAGCCCTATATACATTTCGTCCATTTGAAAATAGCCGATCTACAAGCTCACAATGCGTCGCGATGCGACGCATTGTGAGCTTGTAGATCGGCTATTTTCAACGTTTGTACATTTGTACTTTTACTCAAGTGAATTTTGAAGTCCGGACTTTTACTTGTAACTTCTACATTGCAGTATTGATACTTTTACTTAAGTAAAACAACGGGGTACTTTTTCCACCACTGCTGTTTGGCACTCGGCTTCAAGGGCTGGATTAGGGGTAAGTCCCTGTGACATACTAGTGTCATGTCCAGGGGGTGTGCTTGTGCATCAGCCTCAAGCTACAGAAACAGTAGACAGGCGCCACATGCCATGGCTTGGAGGCTACTTACTTATCAGGCCATGCATGGGCCCCCATTTTATATCTCTGGGACCCCATTCTATACTGTAGAATCCAAAGTTTTAATGTAACTCTGAGTGTACAAATGGAACCAAATGGAGGGGTCCATTTTGGTTCCTAACTATAAATCATTTAGCTGCGGACCCCCTGGAGCCCCCTCAAGGACCCCTTGGTGTCCCTGGACCTCATGTTTGAGAACTGGAATTATAGAATTGTCTTAAGAATGATATCCTATACTGATAGTACTGACAATATACAGTACTACTTTATCATTGATTTGTTTTAAAATACTAATACCTTCAAATTCCAATAGGCCAAAATTATGTGTGATTTTTTTTAAATGGTTAGTTTATGGAGAAAATTTGATTAGATGGGGAACAGTTAAACAGGGTAAAAATGTTTACGTTTTGCTAAACGAATGCTAAACACTTTCCTTCAACACTTTCCAAACACATCACAGCATTGACAATTCCAATTAAAATGTGTTTCTTGTTCTGCAAGAAAAATGTTCTTTTTAGCTGCTATTCTTTTAGCTGCAATCACGTAGCTGTCATAAGACAAACAGACAGACTAGACAGATCGACCTACAGCATAAGCCAGAGGTTTCTCTGCCAAATATATCAATTTGGGGGTCCTCGACATGAAAATGATTGAGAACCTGATAGAAGCCACTCTGTCGTTCAGGGCAAAAATGTTTGAGTGCAAACAGAGAACTGGTCACAGCTTATCATAGATAACATGCTTGTTTAAACACATGGGTGCTTTAATCCATTATATCCATTTCAAAACAGCCAGTGTTTGAGAAGAGAACATTACATCGACTGCTTTTTTGGGGGGGTTTTACACATGGTGTATTGCTTTTAGATGCCTCACATATCCCATGGCTTCACAGCACTGGTTCTCATGGATAAGTAGCGATATGCTTATGGGCTCTATGCGGGCTCTATGCTATGGGGGCTGCTGAGGAAACTGGACGACGGGGGCAATTCTGCAAATAGACCCCTTGGCCAGTCATTTGGATCAATATAAGTAGGAAAAAAAGGCTATATGTTATTTTAGTCCGGACTTGTCCTTTAATCCCTGGGGTCTCAACATCGGTCCTTTTGGGTTGTTACCACTTGGGTCCCCAGGTAAATGATTGATAGATTGAACCGAATAGACCAGGGGTCTTCAACCTTTTCAGGCCAGGGACCCCCAAACTGATGGGGAGATGGAGCAGGGACCCCCTACCTCGTAGGGTAGGGGGGGGCTACCACATATATTGTATATTTATGTATACAATTGTGTTTTATATTGCCTGCTCCTCTACGCACCTGCCCCAGTAGTGTGCAAAATAAAAAATCTCTACAAAATATGTATAAACATACCATGTTATTGTGCATTGTGCCTCCATTTATCTGTTTGCTATGGATTCATGTTATGTTTAAAGACAATTTGACATTTTGGGGGGGGGGGAAGGAAAAAAAAACGTTTTGTTTTTTTTCAAACAAAAATATTGTTTAATCAAACAACAATTTCGCGGACCCCCTGCAGTACCTCTGCGGACCCCCTAGGGGTCGCGGACCCCCTGTTGAATACCTCTGGAATAGACCCTTAAAGGGTCTGTAACTCAGAGAGTGTACAAATGCAACCAAATGAATGGGTCCATCTGGTTGCACCCTCAGAGTTAAATTAACAGAGGTAGAGATATTTTCTGTGTGTGTGTGTGTGTGTGTGTGTGCGTGCGCGCGTGTGCGTGCGTGCATGCGTGTGTGTATGTCAGTCAAATAGGTTTCCATGGCCTAAAGGCAAATGAAACTGGAGGTCCTTGAAATTAAAAGGGTTGGGAATCACTGCTTTACTGTGTGTGTGTGTGTGTGTGTGTGTGTGTGTGTGTGTGTGTGTGTGTGTGAGAGTGTGAGAGTGTGTGAGTGTGTGAGTGTGCGCGCGTGTGCGTGTGAGAGACAGAGCGAGAGAGATCAGTCAAAGTGACACCTCGAGGCTCTGGTCGCCCCTCGGTGCAGCAGTCAGTGTTAGTCCCAGGGCTCGTGCACGCTCCGCTCAAACATCTATTTTAATTTTCGCCCGCCGACTGTCAGTCTTGCCTCACTAACATGTGATCAATAAACGCAGGCATCCATATAATTATGATAGATTGGGTTCTCCTAGGCATGAAACGAGCGGCGGGACGAGCGCGTGGCACAGCGGGACACCGGGGGGACATGTTTAAGCGGGACAGTTAGGACTTTTCTCATTAGAGCAGGGCTTCCCAACCCATGGCTCGTGGTCCCAAAATGCTCAGTGGGGCACAAAGAGTACTGAACCCCCAGTTACTTGAGTCAAAGTATATACATACTCCTGGTCAAGTATTACTTTACTACTGAGTGAAAGTAAAACTTTCTACTTTAAGACCGGGAACTTGAGTCATTTTTAGATTTCTTTGGCTATTCAAAAATAGCAGATCTACGAGATTTTTTTTTAATCGTGAACTTTTTTGCAAATGAATATATACCGTTTTGTTTTTTTTAAGCGAACATTTTTTACTTTTTTTTAATCATTTTTAACCTTGACATGAAAAAAGCTTTTGCTCCAGGGACCTCCCCAGAAGCAAATATTTGAGTTAAAAATGTTGTTTTAAAAAAAACAAATATATGTATTCAAAGATTTGCACAAAATGTATGTTCAAGATTTTTTCTCAAAAAATAGCAGATCTACAAGCTCATAGCGCGGCACTCGGTGCCGCGCTATGAGCTTGTACATCTGCTATTTTTGAAAGTAGACACACTCCTGGTCAAATATTACTTGGATAACAAAACACTTTTTGTGCATTTGCATAAACATAAACACAGAATTGCTCAGAGCTTAGCGTTGCATTGTCTGTGGAAATAAACCTTTCCTCCACCTGGAGAACAATCAGACCAGCATTCCTCCAACAATCAGCGTTTGACGAGGTGATCAGTATTCCCCAGATCTTCTGAGCCTGTCATTTCCCCTGTCTGTCATCTCACACATCTCTCTGTGTGTGTGTGTGTGTGTGTGTGTGTGTGTGTGTGTGTGTGTGTGTGTGTGTCTGTGTGTGTGGGTGTGGTGTCTGCCTGTGTGTGTGTGTGCGCATTTATTCACAGGTATGTGTGTGATTGCCTCTCAGTATGAATGCACACGTACAGTGTGATTATGTGTCTGTGACCGTTTGTGTGTGTGTGTGGGGTGACAGTTTATACGCACTTGTGTGTATCTGTGGAGCCTGGCACGTGGCGACATGCACGTTTGAATATGTGCATGCATTCCAGCAAGCAGTGTGTATGCTTGTGCATTTCTGTGTGTGTGTGTGTGTGTGTGTGTGTGTGTGTGTGTGTGCGCGCGCGCACGCACATGCATGAGCGTGTGCACGTTTTACAACCAGACACCTGCCTCGTTAGCGGGGCTTGAGTCATGGACATCACTTGACGAGCATTAATGTCAAGCACCTCAGAGTCATGCATTCTTATGGCTTATTTCTGCATAGCATCGCATGCTTTATGATGATGAATATTCTTGGCCACCCGGAAAAGGCAGGCCATGTCCCCCACTCTGGGGATGAGGAATGAATAGGCCTCGCAGATGGAGTACCCGAGTATGCAACGTTACCGGGGACGCTGCCATCACTGCTCCTCTTAAAGGGGATTTGCACACCAAGAGAATTACACCCGCTTTGCTTAAAATGAACCTGAATTGCAATGTACTTTTTTCAAATCAAATCTCTTTGGTGAAAATAGATCTACAAGCTCACATTGTGTTGCAGCCACAGATGGGGGCTTGGTTGCAACACGATGCATTGTGAGCTTGTAGATCTACTATTTTTGGCAAATGTTACCTCCAGAATAGGGACGCTAGGGTTCAAGTGCTTAAAGCTGCAATCCGGAACCTTTACAATTGAAGGAATTATGCATGATTTAACCAATCTGTATGGTAAGAGTATGTCAATACAATAATAACTAGGACATCTTCTGTGGTTGGAGGTCGTCTCTCTACTCTTCCACCGTGCAATAAGGACACTTACTGGTTGACAAGTACATCTCCCCTGTCCAAGCGGGGATGTAGCCTGGTAAACCCTCCCTCCGGAAATCTCATTTGTAATTTATTTTAGGAGTGAGTCTGGCATGATCGCCTATTCGGCAATTTGGCTGTGGGCTGGAGTTGGGCGGGAGTAATACCGTTGACGGACAACCCCTTCAGCCAATCAGCAGTGTTCCCCTTCAGCCAGTGCATTTTTACCACCTCCAGACTAATGTGACGCAACAGGACTTTTGAGACGGCCATGCCCAAAATAGGTTGCCTTATTCGGATACATGCGTGTCACTGCCCGCCCCTGCCGGTTCTCTGAATTTCTATTTTTAAATAGGCTCTGTCATGATTAATTGACCACAAGTTAAACAACTAAATTCTATCCGAACGATATCTTAAAAGTAAATTCCGTGCCTCAAAAAAGAAGTTAGAGAGGGTTTTGAAGTTTTAAAAGAGAGGCGAAAACAGCGCACAAAAAACAATGGCTGCCGTTCCATTTTGGTCGGCTGCACTCGGATTTATTCGGGTTCACTCGAACTCGCCACCTGATTGGCCAACTTTCCGCTGTCAATCACAGAACGATGAGCGAGGAGGGGCTTTACCAGGCTAAGGACGCTGATAGGCTCGTCCACTTGGTGGACGACGACAAAAAGCCAAACAAGCCTTCATGCCAGACTCCTTCCTGAAATCAAATGGAAATGAGATTTTCCGGAGGGAGGGGCTTTACCAGGCTAGCGGGGATGCGGTCTTGGCAGAGCGGTCTATCGACCCAAGAGACCCAGGCTTGAATCCCAAGGTACAACATGAACGTTACGGATCTCAGCTTTAAGAGAAGAGACGTAAAGGTCATGATGAACACGATGTAATTGTGAGCGGCAGCAGTCACTCTCTCTGTGCTGTTATTTTAAAAGGTCAGTGGTTACTGGCTTCATACAGACAGGAGTTGAGAGTTTTAGCTATAACCATTATTTGATACTTTGGCTATTCCCGAGTGCCTTGCTACAGTATGAGCTTGTAGATCTGCTATTTTTGAAAGATGGTGAACATTTTTGCAAATCTTTTTTTAAAGCTAACATTTGTAACTCAAATCTTTGCTTCTGGGGGGTCCCTGGAACAAAATATGTTTAAATGGGGGTCCGCGGCCAAATGCATATAATTTTGGGGGTCCTTGACATGAAAAGGTTTGAGAACCACTCATATAGCAACATAGGGTTTTTCAGAAAACTGTGAAAACTGGTTCAAACAGGTCATTGTCCACTCACAGCCTCGGCCATATACAGTATCATACATAAACATACCAGTTTGCTATTAATTGCTCCATGTTATTTTTTTAGGTTGCTGTTGTTATAGTGTTTACAGATTGTCCAAAAAGGCAGTAGAAAGCTTCCATAACATCTCACCTGAATAATTGAGTCTACAAGGCAGGCCGTTAATAAGTCACAAACATTTGCATTTGGTCCGTAAATCAAATCATGTTCAGTCATCAATCATGTGTTCTCCAGGGTCTATTTTCAGACAGAACCTTTTAAATCAATCCACACTTTAAAAATGCTTTAATACGCAACAATAATATATTTCCCCCCTCCCGGCATTTCACACTTTTACCCTCAGTGGTAAAAATGTCAGCATTTGCGCAGGAGCCCAGGGCCCCTATCTGATGAATTGAGTACAATGGACCACAATGGAAGCAACCCCCCCCCCCCCATTTTGTGTTCTCCTTTTAGCATAACCTTTGACCTTTAAATCTTGAAAATGTGTGCAAATCTTTGAATATATGTTTTTTAAAGCGAACATTTTTTTACTCAAATCTTTGCTTCTGGGGATTCAAAAAAATGTCTTCTAAATCCTAACAGTTTCTTTCTTTTTAACTGATTTTGCTATAATATCAGTGGTTCTCAAACTTTTTTCATGTCAAGGACCCCCAAAATGATTGTGTATTTCTCCGCGGTGAGTCGAAGTCAATACATACCAAACATACCAGAAACATAAAAAAAAATCACTGGTAATATGGTCCTTTATCCACTTTGGCGTCATTGGGTGCTGTTCTGAAACATTTACTGCTTTATGACAGTCAGTTATTTCAATTTTAGGCCATCCAGCTCCCATCTGAGCAGCATAAAGCCAAGTGCAGCAAAAGGATCGATCGATCGATCCAATACGCCTACCGCCATTCCATCTCCTTCCCTTTAGTTTATTTTTTTATTATTTTGCTTTGTTTGTGTGAAAGTCTACTCAATATTGAGCAAACAAGAATATAAAGCTTGGGTGTCGTCAACACACTGAAGGTAAATGTCTGTATCGTGTTCTCTTTCAAACTCTAACAAAGCCTTAACAGGCCGATTAAAAAAAAAACTTTGTTACAGTAAAGAAGCACATTCAAATATCTGCCATGTTGACAGCCAGAACATCACTGAATAGCTCAAGCATGCCCTTTGCCAATCGCCTCCCCCCCCCCCCCCCCCCCCCCTTCACACACACACCAATAAACTAATGTCAATGATTTCCATGGTCGACTCCTGCAGGCACTTTTGAGGTTCTGTTGCCAGTCAGTGCATTCTCTAAAAGGAATAACAAGCGCGAATTGAACGGCACACGACGATTACAAGCTCCCGTTTAAAACAATGATCAATGGTGCATCCGGCTTTGTGGAGTGTCTACACCAACACAATTGGCCCCGCGTTCGGGGGAGGGGGAGGGAGGGCGGGGAGGGTGATAATTGTCGCAATTGGCAAGCAAAAAAACAACAACAACAAAAAAACAATGATCAATACTCCCCTGCAATAGTAGATCTAATTTTAATACAATAATAATAATAATCATTATTATTATAAAAAATAAAATGTAAATTATCTAGCAACAGATTTTACCTCAAATTGGTTCACTTGCTACAGTATGTAAAGTATGTTTATTACCAAAGTGTGAAATTAAAATATAACCGTATTAAAGCAGCTTATACCAGCTCAGTACAAGCTGGTAGTGTTTGTTTGTACATAATTAGTGGCTACAGCAGCCAGGCCTGTTGAACTGGTTAGCTGGGTTAGCTTGAGAAGCTCACCTGCTGAGGAGAGGAGAGGAGAAGATGGAGAAGAGTAGGAGAGGAGAGGAGAGGAGAAGAGAAGAGAAGAGAAGAGAAGAGAAGAGAAGAGAAGAGAAGAGAAGAGAAGAGAAGAGAAGAGAAGAGGAGAGGAGAGGAGAGGAGAGGAGAGGAGAGGATGGAGAAGAGTAGGGGAGACAAGAGAATGGAGGAGAGGAGAACAGTGTTGATTTTGACAGCAAATTTTGATTTAGTTGTAGTCATATTTTAGTCATCTGTAATGTTTTAGTTTTTGTCTAGTTTTAGTCGACTAAATATCATAAGATTATAGCCGACTAAATCTACAGTTGATTTAGTCGACTAAAATGTATTTTGGCGGTGCCCTGATGGCGTCGTAATGGCTGATTTCACACTTTTGCATGCTCAACGTGTTGTGAGCGTGTTGTGAGTATTTTCAGAGTGGAACACCCGAGCGCAAACAAACATAAAATGACTTCCTATGGTTCTACTCCATCTCTTCTCCACTAGTCCCTCACTAACACTTAAGTCTAATTTTTATTTGTTGACGAAAATGTCAATATATCTATAGTCTTAGTTTTAGTCATCATAACTTAGTTTTTATTTCGTTTTCGTCTGTGAAAAAAACATTCGACGAACATTTTTGGTCACAGTTTTAGTCGACGAAATCAACACTGGAGGAGAGGAGAGGAGAATAGGATGGGGGGGACAAGAGAATGGATGAGAGGAGAGTAGTCCCAGACCCCGGTGGCCCAGTAGGAGGATGAGGTGCATGTGTAGACAGTCTCACTGTTAGCCTGTGTGACTGTGTCTCCCCCTCCCTGCGGGACTCTGCCATGTGTCAGCAATCTTAATTACTACACCTCCTCTCCTCCAAGATTAATGATGCCTCCCTGCTGCTAGTATTTATCTTCTTATCCACTCATTTGCATGCCTTCGCCCGTTTGATGTGCACATTCTAATGGCTGTGTCTGTGTGTACAGACACATGGAGTCTGTATGCACAGACATGCAGTATATATGTACTGTTATAGTGTGTGTATATATATATTGTGTGTGTGATTGATTGATTGATTGAAAATTTTATTAGGCAAAAAAAAAAAAAAACAGCACAGTTACATTTAAAATACTTTGTCTAAAAGGTCCGTTCATAAAAGTCCTTGCGGTCTTGTTTCCAATGAGGTCCTTGATATTCAATTCATAGACATATATAGTGGCACAACAGTTCAAATATCGTTACAAAAAAAAAACAGGTAAAAGATAACATTACGTACATCAAAAAAATGTAAAAGGGGGACAAAATAAATTAAAAGACTGCACAAGAACAGGGGGGGGGGGGGTCGTCTGTCTAACGGGAAAATAGTACTACCTCCTTTCTTGGCCTTCTGAAAGGTGAATTTTGAGGGCTGTTTTAAAAGAGCCCAGCGAACTGCACTGCACTGCACTGCACTGCGTGCGTGCGTGCGTGCGTGCGTGCGTGCGTGCGTGCGTGCGTGCGTGCGTGCGTGCGTGCGTGCGTGCGTGCGTGCGTGCGTGCGTGCGTGCGTGCGCACACAATACATAACTATTAGGGATGTGAATCTTTCAGTATCTCCACCAGTTTAGTTATTCGTGGATCGTGATTCGATTCAAAACGATTCCCGATTCAAAATCGATTCTCGATTCAATGCCAAGACGTTCTTTTGTCTTTCTCACTCCCAACTCGTTACAAACGAATGCTTGGTCAGACTGAGGACCCCTTGGATCCTTTTAGCGTCATTTTTCAACGTGCAGTATTGTCCATCTACCTACCTGGTGCAGACCCAATGCAGAGGTCTGTCACATCACTGACGATGAAATGCAGGTCTACGTGATTGAGAACAAGTCGATGTTTCCATTAAAAACACTGAAAACATGTTATCGATGTATCAAGACGGGTTCTAATGTAGGCCGTGCTCACATGTGGATCTGTAGCCAGTCTGTGACGTATCTATGATGTAAGACTACATTTGGGCAAAGTTTCAGCGCGAGCCGAGCACCACTGACTTTAATTATGAAATATTTATTACATTATAGAACACAAAGTTAAATATTTCCAATGATATAAAACATATATAAAATGAAACATGTTTGATACTTATTAAGCAGACAGACAGACAGACAGAAGGACAGACATATACACACACACACACACACACACACACACACACACACACACACACACACACACACACACACACACACACACACACACACACACACACACACACACACACACACTGGCTTGATCCATGCTATATTGCTCAGTTCATAGTGACCGAGAAACATTTACATAAATAAAATGGGTCAGTATGTAATTTCACGTCCCGTGTCACTATGTTAGGGTGCATACATGTATACTGATGTTGCGTATAGGCGTACACGAGTCTGCATGCTGATTTACAGTGGATGTTTGTACGTGTAATATGCATATAGACTTGAGCACTGCCACGGCAGTTTCTTATTTACATCCATGGGTCATTTGGGAATGTGTTGAACTTGGGCTTTTTGCTGTAATGAAT
The DNA here is from genome assembly GCF_963280865.1 of Gymnoscopelus braueri. Taxonomy (NCBI): domain Eukaryota; kingdom Metazoa; phylum Chordata; class Actinopteri; order Myctophiformes; family Myctophidae; genus Gymnoscopelus; species Gymnoscopelus braueri. Next base: position 13,247,510 of record NC_137609.1, on the reverse strand, counting down.
TTAGAGGAAGGCAGCGTGCTGCCAGACTCATTTGTTTTCTTAATTACCTGCTGCGTCCAAGGCTCTGGTGTGTCGGACATATAATACTCTGCCTGGTGGGCCTTTAGTCAGCTTGTGAATGTTACTTTTTCTAAAGTGTTCAAATAATTGTAGTGGAGTAAAAGTACAATATTTGTCTCTGAAATGCAGTGGAGTAAAAGTACAGAAAATTGGAAATACTCCAGGAAAGTAAGTACAAATATATATTTTTTTAAACTTAAGTACAGTACTTGAGTAAATCTACTTAGTTACTTTGCACCACTGGGTGCGTGTGTTAGTGATGGTCATTTGGACAGTGTCAAGTATCGGCAGCAGAACAAGCAGAAGTGCTAAAACACTGATAAACAGCAGAACACAGTCTTAACACAAACACTTGAACTTTATGCCTTTGCTCCGACATCTATTCCAGGGGTCTTCAACCAGTGTTCCGGGGACCACCAGTGGTCCGTGGGGGGGGGTGCCAGGGGGTCCCCAGCGAAATAACATAGCGTCACAATAATTTTAACCACTTAGCATTGGCTATTCAAAAATAGCAGATATACAAGCTCGTAGCGCGGCACCGAGTACCGCGCTACGAGCTTGTAGATCTGCTATTTTTGAAAAATCTTGAAAATGTGTGCATATCTTTGAGTATATATAACTTTTCAAAGCGAACATTTTAACTCAAATCTTTGCTTCTGGGGGTCCCTGGCACAAAACATTTTCAGATGGGGGTCCGCGGTCCAATGTATATCAATTTAGGGGTCCCTTGGCATGAAAAAGGTTGAAAACCACTGATCTATTCCATTATCTCAGCAACAGGAGTCGTATATGGAGGCTGGAAACCCACATTCAAGCTCACCAGACGGGAATTAGCCAAAACGTACATTTGAGTCTTTGTGTGAAAAGAAAACCTGTGAATTCTGTTTTTTTATGTTCAAGCACTCGCTGGGTGAGGCTGACAGACACAGTGTTCTGACCTGTGATTATAGCTGCCATGTGGCTGTTGTTCTGTTCTGCTCTGTGACAGCTGTGTTTTCATATTATGTTCTTTTAAATCCTCATTTGATTATATGTCGGTCCTTATTATTACGCATACAGCAGCCATTTTTAGTTTTTGGTTCTTTTTCAAATAAACGTTCGGGCAGTGGTGGAAAAAGTACTCAAATTTTTTACTTAAGTAAAAGTATCAATACTGCAATGTAGAAATACTCCGTTACAAGTAAAAGTCAGGAATTCAACATTTACTTGGGTAAAAGTACAAAAGTAATTGTATCAAAATGTACTTAAAGTACCAGAAGTAAAAGTAAAATATTTTGAAAATAGCAGATCTACAAGCTCACAACGTGTCGCATCGCGACGCATTGTGAGCTTGTAGATCGGCTATTTTCAAATGGCCGAAATGTATATAGGGCTTCATGTATATAGGTTTCATGACGTTCAGTTTTACCACACATTAAAAGTCTTTGTCATGGTCCTTCAAACGTGTATAGAAAGTTTTAACAAAAAATTCCACTCCATTGATCCATGGCAGGTGTTTTTCTCTCACATTTCTAAAGCCTTTTCAACTGCAATGAAAAAAGAAATCTTTGCCTGCGGGTGTCGCTAGTGAGGGATTTTGCTTGTCAATCATCGCCTCTGCTCCGCCCCCCCCAAAGGAAAGGATAGGGGAGGGGAGGGGCGAGGAGGAGAGTGGGCGGGATTAATCGACTGTGACCTCACTGCCGAGGGGCCAAGCTCAGATTACTTTTCAGCCTAATTATTCAGAAAACCCCAGACCACAGAAAATCCACTGAATGTTCAAAGTTCAGATTTTTTGGGTGTAATTGAGGTCATAAAACCCCAAAAAAATGTTTTAAAAAAAAGAGTTAAAATTAATGTCTTAGAACCTTTAAGTGGTTAATGTATGTTTTGTAATAATAATCTAAATCTACAAAGTAACTAGTAACTAAAGTTTTCAAATAATTGTAGAGGAGTAAGAGTACAATATTTGGATCCGAGATGTAGTGGAGTAGAAGTAAAAGTATTGGAAAATGGAAATACTCAAGTAAAGTACAAATACCTCAAAATTGTACTTAAGTACAGTACTTGAGTAAATGTACTTAGTTACTTTACACCACTGCGTGTGGGTTTATTTTTCCTGAATGAGTCCGTGGATGAAAACAATGTGAAAATAGCCGGGTAGTATGGCAGCAGCCAAGTCCCTGTCATTAATAACAATTTATTCTCAGGCTCACATGCTTTCTGTGCCTTCGGCCTAATCAAGCTGTCATCAGACAGATATAGGGAGGGAGGGAGGGAGCAAGGGAGGGAGGGAGGGAGGGAAGGAGGGGGAGAGATTGAGAGAGAGAGAGAGAGAGAGGGGGATGATATTTGAGTCCTGAGGGAGAAAGTGTTACTTTTCAATTTGTTTCTCACAGTAGTTGATCCTGACAGCGCAAGGGTTCTGTCAGGAGCTTAGGAAATGCTCTATGTTGTCTGTCTGTGCGCATGTGATGTCTTTGTGCATGTGTACCATGTGTTTTTAATGCCCCTGTGTGTGTGTGTGTGTGTGTGTGTGTGTGTGTGTGTGTGTGTGTGTGTGTGTGTGTGTGTGTGTGTGTGTGTGTGTGCGCGTGTGCGCGCGGCTCATTAGAATACTGGTAGTCTAGAAAACCAGACACATGACCTGACAAAGGATGTTCCTCCATAGACAAAAGCAGAAGTGGAACATTATCCCACCTGAAACAGACAACACACAAACACCCCTGCTGCCAAAGAACATGGCCGTTTTATTTTAATAATAACACTTATCTCTGGCTATAGCCTAAACAGCACTAATTGACAAACCGCATGCTAGCTGATTTCCATCTATCCATAAATTCCAGAAATCTCTCTGTCTGTGTGGCTGTATCCGCTTTTTGCCCAAATATGGAGATGCCTGTAGGCTGATACCACAGTTCTGAGTCATAGACTGGCCTCCAAAATACAGGAACTGCACCAGTTTAAAGAATAAGGCCAAACATGTGGTTGCCATGATGATGGGCAACTTGATTGAAGGACAATCAATGTAAAATAAAATAAAGATCTTTCATTTCTTTTGTACTCTTTTAGTATATTTTGGTTAAAATTGCACTTGAGATCTACCATTATAGTTTTTCCCCATTGATTTGGCCATTTTCTCCAAACCAAGGTCTACTGTATGCTCTTAGAACAGTTAAGACAGCCAGCAGACAAGAATACAAATCCCACTGCTAAAAGAAGTACGGCCTTCTGTTCAAAACATATTCATGAGAAAAATGAATATTGTCCTAAAAAACTATACATGTTGTGTGATTAGATAATATATATTCAGCTATATCCACACAGGCGTGTGTATGGTAAATGGTATACATGGTGCATTTATATAGCGCTTTTATCCAAAGCGCTTTACATAGATTGTGCATTACATTCACACACACATTCATACACCGATGGCGGAGGAAACCATGCAAGGCACCAGCCTGTTCATCGGGAGCAATTAGGGGTTCAGCGTCTTGCTCAAGGACACCTCGACACTAACTCTGGGGGAGCCCCGGGATAGAACTGGGAACCTTGCTGCTCCCTTTCGGCCGCTCTAACGGCCACTCTACCCCTGAGCCACTGCCACCCATGCATGCTAAAATGTGTTTATCAAAAGGTTCAACCATCCTTTTTTCTTTTATTCTGGTAATTTCGTAATCTATCATGTTTTGTCCATTTACGATACGGTAAGAAGTTAGAGATATTGATTTACACATGAAACTTAAAAAGAAACAAACACAAACATGTTTACTGCTGTGACCAATGACTTCAATCAATGGAGCATTTCATCCCCATCCCAGAGTATGGCTTCTATGTCCATCAGTGTTGCCAGATTCTGTGAGAGAAACAAGCAACCAGGTCTAGGAAAACCAGCCCAAAAAAAAAGCGACTATGGGCCACATGAGTACTTTAACATGCACATCAGCTATTTGAAAATAGCAGATCTACAAGCTCACAACGCGTCGCGATGCGACGCGTTGTGAGCTTGTAGACCGGCTATTTTCAAATAAAATCTTGCGGGGAAATTATAATAAGCAGATCTGGCAACTCTGATGGCCATGCGGCACAGGGGGGAAAACACAGTCAGTGCCGGATCCATCCCTGGCATGCATCAGCGTCCTCCCCATGTCCTCCAATCTCCCCTTCCTCCTCATGTACTCTATACCTCCCATAACTCCTTCCTCCTTCATGGCCTCTACCTTCCATAACTCCTCTTCCTCCTTCAGTAAATGTACCCTTGGGTACTATATTAAAGAAACCGTGACCTTGACCTACAGTATCTCCCCTTCCCTCCCCCTATTCCTCCTTCTCCCACCTCCTCTACCTCCTCTAATTTGTACAGATTCCTTTCTTTCTTTCTTTCTTTCTTTTTGATTTATAATAGCCAATTGTTTTTACCCCCCCAATTTAGTTGTTATCCTCCTATAATTCTACAAACCTCTGTGGGGGTGGTGAGGCCAAAACTGTCTGCCCGGTTCTCCTCAGTGGCTGGAGCAATTGATCTGAGCCATTGACCATTACCATGCCCACGGAACTGCAAAGCCCGTTTTTCGATTTCACCAAACGTCAGCTGCTTATTAGCGTTTTTTATGTAAAAGACTGTCGCCATGGTTACGGTTCGGATGCCCAGCTGTGGGATGGCCCCGCGAGCGATGGGATGAATGATCAAACTGCGCATGCGTCGAATCCACAGACCACAAGCACACACAGAGAGTGTGAGTGTGTGTGTGTGTGTGTTTGTGGGCGCGACGGGACGCGCAATAACCCCACGTTTGCAACTACTTTCGCCTGCGCACAGTGCGCACTTACCATACACACACACACACATACCACCGGGTATGGACTAGTGACAATTAATTCCTTCCACTGCTGTGTGTGTGTGTGTGTGGGGGGGGGGGGGGGATCTTACAGATTTCCTAGGCATGAGTTGCAGTTATTCAGTTATGTAACAGCCGGTCAAGCCTTTCAGTTTGAAATCAGCAAATGTTGAACCATAATAAAAAATAAATAACATGTACCTTTTGTATTCAGGAACTGACGGAATTTTTATAGGTTCTTTATCCAACGTACTTTGCAATGTGCTTGACCGTCTCCCATTTTAAACACATTCACACTGCGCCGGCAGAGAAAACCACGCAAGTCACCAACCTGCTCACTGGGGGCGGGTTGGTGGAAGGCGAGGATGGAAGGCGGAGTATTAGAATTTTTGCTATCTTCTTTCTCAAGGACACTATGAATACAATATACCAGTCTGCTCAGATGTCGGGTGAGAATCCATAGACCAGTGGTTCTCTAACTTTTTTCGTGCCAAAAAGCACACACCTCATGCATTTTTTATATTATTTTCTGTCCTCTAACTTTTTTCCTTCGTTTCTTTATCTATTCTTATGACTATTGTAACTGCAAAACGTTGGGGGCAGAATTCTTACGCACTACTTTATAACTGTAAATTTGTGATGTGAGAATAAACTAGAAGTTGACTTCTGTGAGTAACACATTTTCACTTTTGCTCAGAATTACATTCTAAATAAGGCCTGAGGTTCCGATTCTACAAAATGTATGTCGCTACAAAAACTATGTTGCTACATCAGTGGTTCTCAAACTTTGTCATGTCAAGGACCCCAACATTTATATGTATTTGGCCGCGGACCCCCATCTCAAAATATTTTCTTCCAGGGACCCCCCAGAAGCGAATATTTGAGTTACAAATGTTCGCTTTAAAACGTACATTATGTATTCAAAGATTTGCACACATTCTCTCAATCAAAAACACATTCTCTCAATCAATCTACAAGCTCATAGCGTGGCACTATTTTTGAATAGCCAAAGTGTAAAATAATGCTTTTTTAGCTCAAATCTAAAAATGACACAGATGCGTTCCAGGTCTTAATGGGTTTAAAAAAAAATCCGTTTACGAATGTTGTGAACTGTACTGTTGCGAAAGCTGAACGTGTAAATGATGCTGCCGTATGTGGATTAATTTACATTAGGCTGGTATGACTGAAGGCTTCGATAAATAAGAATCCAAGTCAGAGGAAATAACATTTCATCGAGGTAAACCACACACGTTGCATTGCCCTGTAAGGCCCTATACTTTATCACACACTTTTCATTAACCATCAATGGCTTCTTGTGTTTGTAATTTTACATGGTTCATGTAATTGGTTTTTCCTCATAACACGTGAGTCATCAGATTAGCCGTCGACGATTGAGTTGATAACTGTGGGATTGGTTATGCCCGCAAAACCAATTGGGTTTGGAGGCATAACCTTATAAAAGTGTCACTTCCCAGCCCCAGCATCATATTTAAAATTGTGAGAAGTATATATATATATATATGTGTATTTAAATGGACCGAAAATATAGTTACTATACTGTACCTACCAAGCTAAGGGCCTCGTATATCAAATAGATAAAAAATGCAGATGACCTTACATTATATCCTCAACAGCAGAACTGTTTTGCAAGCAACACAATGTACAGCATTTCAGAGTTTAATATAGCAAACCCATAATGTGCTTTGCTTTCATCGCGTTCATCAACGTTCTTTTAAGAGCAAAGAGAGTGGGCGTCAGCTTTTTTCAGACGATGGCCACATTTTGAAGCAAAAAAAAAAAAGACGAAACTCTCCACATGAATAAAATTCATGGATCGAGATGGATCAATTAATGGTAGTCGCTGTGCAAGCATGCGGGCAGCGTCATAAAAAAAAATCAAATTCACCACGTTGGACAGTTTAAAAAACGTGACTCGGAGCTCATGGGCTGGGCAAGCGTTGCGTTGTGATGGTATATTACGACAGGGTCCTGGGTCCAATATTCTTATGGAATCACATGAGATATTGCCAGCTAACCTTGGAACGGGAGAGGGTTGGGTATGGGGAGGAGGCTTGGCAAATAGGGGTATTAATCACGAGGAACGTAACCCCCCTCCTCCCAATTCTCATCACCCACACATGCACACTAGCACACACCACCCCAACGCCATTCAGTAGCCTACCACGCACACACACACACACACGCACACGACACACACACACACCATCATAATCATTTTGCGGGAGTCTTCAGCTACATACATATCAATGGAAAGTCCTGGCAGACAGGACCGATCACTCTTACTGAGGCAATGAGATCACTGATGAACAGCGTCAATAGTAATCATTGGATCTGGCATGATGGTGATGGATTTATGTGCCGTTCTGCCCTCATTACTGGCCCCGGCTGATAGCTTAGCTAAACTCTGACTGGGGGCATACAGTGATACACGGTGTTGGCCAGATTACCCAGAAAACCTTAATGGGTTGATTACAGATGGGGAAAGGGTGGGGTTGGGGGGGGGGGGGGGGGGATTTGGGTCGGTGATCACGTTCCGCTTCCTGAAATGTGTAAAGGAATCCGTCACCGATGACCGATTGCTTCCCACATTGCGGCTGCTATGGCCTCCTCGTTCTGTAGAACCCATGTTCCACATATCCATGTGTCAGGGACAGTGGTTTGGAAATTAAACGTGTGTGCGTGTGCGTGTGTGTGTGAGACAATGATTAGAGTTGGACCCAGTATGTATTGTTAATTATACAATGTACCACAGTTAATTCAATTGTGTTTTGATTGAGAGGCATTCTAATGCCCTCCAATATTTACAGATTGATACCAGCATCACTGGTATCTGTGAGCATCACTCCGCCTTGTTTACCGTATATACTGTACCTGTAACCTGCGACCTGTTTTCTAACTTTTCGCTTTAACTTGCCAACATTGCCTATTACCTCTCAACCCAACCGTTTCTGGATCAATCAGGGCTTTACTTGAAAATCTAAAAATGTTATGCACGCGGCCCACCCTTCTGACCACTTTTGTGCTTGGATCAGTGGAACTAACATATACTTTGATTTTCTATTGATATCGCAATCAAAACTCATTTGTCAGGGTTTTAAAGAAAAAATACCTTGACTTTTTTTCCTCTTTTCTTTTTTAATATTAATGTTATTTTATCAATACAATCTTAGTGTCTTGCCAATTATTTGGGGGCCCACTCGTAATATCCTCACGGCCCACCAGTGGGCTATAATATAATCCCACCAACCACTTCCGTCCCTGTTTTCCGGCGGCCCTCATTGAGCCATCATTTCATCCCTTTTATCACATACTCGACAATTTGAGAAAATTGACTGTCGTCTGCAGGACTCATGCAATGGTTGTTATGATCCACAACTTATACTCTTAACCCAATCAATCCGGGAACGCATCTGTGTCATTTTAAGATTTCTTTGGCTATTCAAAAATAGCAGATCAAGCTATGAGCTTGTAGATCTGCTATTTTAGAAAGATCTTGAAAATGTGTGCAAATCTTTGAATATGTATGTTTTTTTAAAGCCAACATTTTTAACTCACATCTTTTTTCTTTTTTTTTTTACTTATGACGCTATAATATCAGTGGTTCTCAAACTTGTTCATGTCAAGGACCCCCAAAATGAAATGAAAATATTTTGTTCCAGGGACCCCCAGAAGCAAAGATTTGAGTAAAAAATGTATATATACATATATTCAAAGATTTGCTAAAAAAAATCCAGATTTTTTAAAACATGCTGCTATGAGCTTGTAGATCTGCTGTTTTTGAACAGCCCAAAGAAATCGTAACGTGACACAAATGCGTTCCCGGTCTTAATGGATTAAAAAGCAGGACATTTCCTGAGGAGGAAGATCCTGTTTGCAGAGCTTTTTTAATAGCTCGTTCACCATTGAGTAATGGAGGTTATTGTTATTTTCCCTAAGGATAAGGATGCTTAATTAACGCGTATACCAGCGAGAGAGACGGGGAAACAGAACACACAGGGAGAAAGGTCAAGACAATTGACAAGAGGTCAAGAGGCTTTATTCAAACCCTTTGATATCACGATTACAGTGAGTCTCTTTCCCCTCTCACTCTCTCTCTCTCTCTTGTCTCGCTCTCTCTCCATCCCACTTGCCCTTCATTACCGAGAATAAATTAATCCGACCTGACTCCTATCTCGTTGAATTTGCCACGGTTTTCGGCCACCCTTATTTGTCAGAGAAACAAAGACTCTGTCTAATAACAAACAGCCTGGCCTCACTGTCCTATCTGCAGTGGTGGACAGCAGTGTTGCCAGATTCTGTGAGAGAAACAAGCAACCAGGTCTAGGAAAACCAGCCCAAAAGAAGCGACTATGGGCCACATGAGCACTTTAACATATACATCAGCTATTTGAAAATAGCAGATCTACAAGCTGCACAACACGTCGCAATGCGACGCGTTGTGAGCTTGTAGATCGGCTATTTTCAAATAGAATATTGCGGGGAAATTATAATAAGCAGATCTGGCAACCATGGTGGACAGTAACTATAAGTACTAGGGCTGTATTGATTGATTGATTGAATACTTTATTAACAGTTTGCAAAGACAAGCACAGGGAAGTGCAGCTCAGCAGACAAGGTCTGTTAAGAGGATTTTAAACCTCCAAGGAAGCACTATGGCTTGTTTCCATTGGGGTCCTTTGTACTCAATTCATCGACAAATGTACGTGTGTACCCGACTCAGGATTGATCTGGTCCAATCAGATTTCAGGATTTTAATGCCAATATCCGACTATCTGTTTTTATATAAAAAAAATAGGTCTTTATGACCAAATAATATGAAGCTACAATTGCAAGCTGTTCAGAGCTGATTCAGCACACCTTACATAGTTAAGTGCAACAGAGCCATATAAAAGCAATGAATCTGTTAACCCATTCAAACTGGTAACGCATCTGTTTAACCACTTTATCCATATTTTACACTTTGGCTAGTCAAAAATAGCAGATATACAAGCTCATAGCTATGAGCTTGTATATATGCTATTTTCGAAATTTCTAACTCAAATCTTTGCTTCTGGGGGGTCCCCGGAACAAAATATTTTGAGATACACTTTGGCTATTCAAAAATAGCAGATCTACAAGCTCATAGCACCGAGTGCCGCGCTATGAGCTTGTAGATCTGCTATTTTTGAAAAATCTTGAAAATGTGTGCAAATCTTTAAATACATTGTTTTAAAGCTCAAATCTTTGCTTCTGGGGGGTCCCCGGAAACAAAATATTTTGAGATGGGGGTCGGCGGCCAAATAAATATCATTTTGGGGGTCCTTGACATTGTTTCAAAAACCACTGATGTAGAAACATACGTTTTTCAGAAAACTGTTAGGATTTAGAAGACATTTGTAGAGAACTACGGTACACACGACGGCAGGCTGCTTATTTGAATGGACATCAGACTGCAGAGTGGACCGTGTGTATAGGACTACAGTTCTGAGCGCAACACTACTGCATCAAAGAGCTATATGTTATGCACACATCCAGCAGTCGCTGGTACAAAACTAAATAAATAACAGTAAAAAGAAATGACCGAAGCGTTGTGTACCGGATTATTGCACAGTAAACCTTTTTTTTTTTATCAAAGCCACAGCTGTGCGGAAGTCCTTTCTCTTTACCGCAGCCAGCATGAGATAATTAACCACTAACCTATTGCTTCGGAGGCTCAAAACTAAAGCACTTCCAACGTGTATACATTCTTTAAGACATTGGAAGTGATTTTCATATCCAAATTCTTAGGTTTTAATCCACGTGAGTTCTTGTTTACGTCCGACCAGCGGTGTCATGATGGCTTAATGGCTTAATTAGCTTCAAAAAATAATTATTGGATTTGCTGACGCTCATTACTGTTATAGTCTCTCCTCCCCTCTCCTTTGACTCTAATGTCCCGTGTTAATCACATTGTTGGCCCTATTTGTCACAATGTCCTTTTAATAGCGTAGAGATGATAGGAGAAGTTCATATCATGAACCGTTGATGAACTCAACAGGTGAATGTTGTGAGCCTTCAAACATAACTGCTTGTGAGCCTTCAAACATAACATAATTGTTCTCGTTCCCCCTCTTCCTCCTTGTTATCATCATCATCATCATCTCATTCCTTCTCTATGTTGTTGCTCTCTCTCTCTCTCTCTCTCTCTCTCTCTCTCTCCTTGGTATAACGGTTTTTGAAACAAGCAGCAGCATTTTCTTTCAGGATTTTGCAATCACTTGGTGTCTCTCTCTCTTCCGCTCTCTCTCTCTCTCTCTCTCTCTCTCTCACACACACACACACACACACACACACACACACACACACACACACACACACACACACACACACACACACACACACACACACACACACACACACACACACACTCCCTTCCAACAACCACAACTGAGTCATACAATCTCCTTCCACCTGGCCCAGCCCTGAACCCTCAGTTTGAACGGAAGTTTGATGATAATTGTGTTGGATTAGTTTAACTGCTCGACTAAAATCTATTCAGCTGTTGAGAGCATAACCTTCCTATCAACCGTTGTGCCTCTCTCATAGATTCACTGCCATTTGTTAACCATGTCTTTTTCTCTTTTTGTTCTCTTTTGTCATTGCAGGTAAGAGAGGAAGAGGTGGACCGCTGTATGTATGTACTTTGTGTTATATTTATTATCTGTCTTATAGAGAGATGAGAGAGAGTGTGTTAAACCCTGGGCATGGTCATACAGTAATGGAGAGGTTAGATGAAGGGTGGGCTAAGCTGCTGGGCAAACAAACAGAGATCTGCTATGCAGGAACTGTGTGTATGTGTGTGTGTGTGTGTGTGTGCGCGCGCAACTAAGGAACTAACAAAGGTATAACACAGGAATGGGGATTACTACATTAATACTCCTCCAACTGATCTGCCACACACACACAGATCTGTTCATGCTTGGCAGAGCTCTGTTTGTTTGTTTGTTTTTCGGTAGATGAACTTGTAGATTACACTATATCCTTGACGCTTCTATGATGTAGTAAGAAAATGTAATGTCACAATAAATACAATGTCACTTTCCCCTAGCACGCACGCACTCACTCACTCACGCACGCACGCACTCACTCACTCACTCACTCACTCACTCACTCACTCACTCACTCCTCGCTCTCTCTCTCTCTGCACTGTACACCTGTATGGAATTCACAGGTGACCAAATCTAAATTGTTTTTGCATACATGGACCATCAGTTGATAACAGACACACCCACACACACACACGCACGGACACACACACACACACACACACACACACACACACACACACACACACACACACACACACACACACACACACACACACACACACACACACACACACACACACATTTATACCAACAAGACTACTAGGGAATGATGCAAGTTGCAAATGCATGCCCCACCCAGTTATGCAATGTTTTATTTATGCACATATTTGGAGATTTCTGGAGACAGACAGAATCTGTGTTCCTTTTTTGCCCATATATGGAGTTCTCTGATGACACATGAGTATATGGGAGGGGCCGGCAACCTTCCAAGCGCGCAGCGTTGCTTGCCTGTTGTGCCCATACAGTATGTGGAGCTGACTGATTTGTTTGCTGATGCCATGACAACACATTGAGGTTAGACAACACACTCCATATTAGGGCGTAGCTGCATTGGGAACTCCTTATATGGTTTTGGCTGAGTCATGGTGACATGGGCGTGAAGTCAGAGGTGGGGTTGCCATGGCAATCAAATGGCTCATTTGGGCCACGGCACGGCCAGAGCCACCGCCATATCCGACCGACTACACGGCGCTCTCGCGGGTCATCTGCAACGTGCGTGGCGAATCTGAAGTCGGTGGGTGGAACGGTTCTCGAGATGCGTGGATTACAGACGTATTTATGTATACGTACAGAGATTCCTTGCATTTGTTGTAAGACAGTCTATACACTGTACCTTTCTGCATAATGTAGACAATGTACTCGTGAATTCCCATTATGTCCTTCAGATCTCTCATTCTCACATGTATTCCACTCTCTCCATGGCTCTTTGGAGGACATTCATAGGTCAAAACTATTCCACTGACACACATACTATAGCACACGTGTGTGTGTGTGTGTGTGTGTGTGGGCGCTCATGTGTGCCCCCCCCCCCACACACACACACACACACAGACACAGACACACACAACACACACACACACACACACACACACACACACACACACACACACACACACACACACACACACACACACACACACACACACACACACACACACACACACACACACACACACACACACAGAGAGGGAGAGACACACACTTTGCCCCTGTGCAATCACTGGAATCATTAGTGATAAACACAGTGTAATTACTAATAGTGGACATATTTTTAGTCGGTGATTAAATGCGGCTCTTGTCCAGATGCTCTCTGGACCAGAGCTCTCTGTGCGACAGTCAACCACATGTTCTGGGTACGTGACGCCTGAAGCCCACATTCTGCTCTGTCAGTGCTTTGTCTCTGGATGGTTTTTCTCCCTCACTTGGATTGTATGCCCATGTTGTTGTATGCAGTGTGCAGCAGTGTTGATTTTGACAGCAAGTTTTGATTTAGTTTTAGTCATAGTCTTTTGAATAAAATTCTGTTTAGTTTTAGTCATCTGAAATCTGAAATGTTTCACTTTTAGTCTAGTTTTAGTCGACTGAATATCAGAAGATTTTAGTCGACTAAATCCACAGTTGATTTAGTCGACTAAAATGTATTTTGGCGGTGCCTTGATGGCGTCGTAATGGCTGATTTTACACTTGGTGGCATGCTGAAAATAGCCGATCTACAAGCCCACAACGCGTCGCAGCGCGACGCGTTGTGAGCTTGTAGATCTGCTATTTTCAGAGTGCAACCAAACATACAATGACTTGTCTTTTAGTTCTACTGGATCTCTTCTCCACTAGTCCCTCACTAACATTTAAGTCTAGTTTTTATTTGTTGACGAAATTGTCCATATATTTAGTCTTAGTTTTCGTCATCGTAGCTTGGTTTTTATTTAGTTTTCGTCAGTGATAAAAGGTAGTCGACAAACATATTTTGTCATAGTTATAGTCGACGAAATCAACACTGGTGTGCAGTGTTGTATGCAGATCATGCTGACAATCAAAAGTCAACGTTAGCTTTAGCAAACAGACACACTCGCTCAAAACCACATACACTGCCAACCCCGGGTCAATTCAATAACTTTTCTCATAATATCCTTACCACTGTTTCCTTGTTATACTTTATCCAATGTTTTTGTTTTCCCCCTCTGTTTACCCTAATCTCCATTGTTTCCTCTGAATCACTGATGTGTCTCAGAGTAATGCATAATAATCATAATCATAATCATAATAAGTAAAGCTTTGGGGGTGAGTTCTATGTTCTATATACCCAATAAGCTCTGAAAGATTTGTGGGTTGTTTTCTTTTGATACTGGGCGATGCAGATAGAATATTGATTGAGAGGATAACGGATGATTGGTGAGAAAAGCAATGAGAGAATGATAATAATAACAGACGACATCAAAATAGAACCAGAAATCGTGGGTGATTGGGAAAGAGGAAGTGAGGACAGCTATGAAGAGGATGAAAAAATTGGAAAACGGTTGGTCCAGGCGACATACCTGTGGAGATCTTTAGTAGAGATGGCAGTACATCTCCTCACCAGTAGTGGAGAAGTATTCTGGAACTCATTTTCAAGAACAACTGAGATGTACAGAGCTGTAGTGACTACAGAGGTATAAAGCTGATGAGCCACAGCATGAAGCTATGGGAAAAAGAGTGGTGGAAGCTAGGTTAACCCATTAAGACCGGGAGAAGCATTTTTAGATTTGAGCTAAAAAGCATTATTTTACACTTTGGCTATTCAAAAATAGCAGATATACAAGCTCATAGCGCGGCACAGTGTGCCGCACTATGAGCTTGTAGATCTGCTATTTTTGAGAAATCGTGAAAATGTGTGCAAATCTTTGAATATATACGTTTTTAAAGCGAACGTTTGTAACTCAAATCTTTGCCTCAAAAATCTCAAAATAATTTGAGATGGGGGTCCGCGGCCAAATACAAATAATTTTGGGGGTCCTTGACATGAAAAAGTTTGAGAACCACTGACATGGTAACATAAGTTTTATCAAAAAAACAGTTAGGATTTAGAAGACACTTTGTAGAATCGGCCTCAGGCCTTAATGGGTTAAGAGGAGAGGTGACAATTACGGTAGTGAGTGGGAGTATGGATTTATGCCAAGGAAGAGTGTTGATGGAGAAGTATAGAGAAGGTCAGAAGGAGTTGCACTCTGCCTTTGTGGACCTGATAGAGAAAGCATATGTGGTAGGAGTGATGAATGGGTTCAAGGTGAAGGTGGGCTTACATCAAGGATCGTCACTGAGCCCTTTCTTGTTCGCATCGGTAATGGACAGGTTGACAGAGGAGGTCAGGCTGGAGGCACCATGGGCTGTGTTGTTCGTGGATGACATTGTGATATATAGTCAGAGGAGAGAACAGGTTGGAAAGGCGTGAGACAGAATATGTGTGCGTATGAACGAGAGGGAGGACAATGGAACTGCGAGGATGCAAGGAGTAGAGGTGGCAAAGGTGAAGGAGTTAAAATACCTGGGTTCAACTATCCAAAGTAACGGGGAGTGTGGAAGAGAGTGCAAGCAGGGTGGAACGGATGGAGGAAAGTGTCAGGAGTGATTATTTTGTGACCCGAAGGGTACCAACAAGAGTGAGAAGGAAGATCTATAAGACGGTAGTGAGACCAGCCATGGCTTGGAAAAAAATCTTCAAATTTTCAAATGTTTGGGATTAAAGCAAGAGAAGCGAGGTTTAGATGGGATATGTGCAGAGGAGAATGAGGAGTACACTGGGAGAAGGATGCTGAAGATGGAGCTGCCAGGCAAGAGGAGAAGAGAAAGGCCAAAGAGGAGGTTTATGGATGCGGTTAGAGAGGATAGCATAAAGGTGGCAGGAGTGACTGAAGAAGTTGCAGAAAACATAAACGGATGGAAACAGATGATCCGCTGTGACAACCCTGATGGGAATTAGCTGAAATAAGAAGAACATTGAAATAGACGTTAAAAAAAGGGGAGGGAACCAACGTTTAAGTCATACAGTTGCGGCCTGTAGTCTGAGGGTGGTAAAGTTAATGCGGCAACTCAATTGAAAATTTGACACAGTAGTGGCATGGGTACAGCTGGCATAAATGATGGGCACAGCAGCAGAGAGCAGCAAGCTCGACATAGCACATGTGGAGGTCTGCACCTTTTACTTAGAATTTTGCATGGCCCGCTATGATGTCCCTGTTGAGAAATCGGGGAGAAAAGTGTGGAAAACTGCAGGATAAAACACTTTTTTTTGGCAGTTTAATGTCTTTGAGCCGGTGGAATATTCTTGCATGGAAAGTGGCTGTGGGGATTTTACCAGATTGGATATTAGTAATTGTATTTTCACAACTACACAATTTTGTGAAATTGTTATGCAATACATGCCGTATATTGAAGCCATTATGACAGAGTAATCTGGTTCACTTTTGAACAATTTGTATATAGGACATCAAGTCGGTCATTGTATGCTGTATGTCTGTGACTGAAATGTTTGAATTTGGTTGCCGAGCACCACACCCAAAACCTTCTCAACATCTCTGGCGCACACTGCATCCTATGGGGTCATGTTCCCCGGGTTCTATGTTCCCCTCTAGGGTTAGGTTTAGGTTTAGGTTTAGGTTCAGGGTTAGGTAAACGGGGAACATAGAACCCGGGGAACATAGATACGCTCCCCATCCTATCTGTAGTGGAACCTCAAAACCTGGGAATCTCAGCACTGATGGGATATTGTGTTAGACAGTGTGCCAGGTTGTGTGCGTGCGTGCGTGCGTGCGTGCGTGCGTGCGTGCGTGCGTGCGTGCGTGCGTGCGTGCGTGCGTGCGTGCGTGCGTGCGTGCGTGCGTGCGTGCGTGCGTGCGTACGTGAACTTTCAATGAAAACATGTCGATTCAACATGGCTGCATATTTCTTTTTTAAGTTATTGGTCAGAAATAGTCATGCGTTTGTGTGCGGGCGTGCATGCGTGTGGGTGTTCTCCAGGTCCTATGCTACTGGCAGCCAACAGGAGTCATTTTGACTTGGGCATCCACAATCCAAGTTGGCAAAAGGTGTCGTAATTGCAGTGAATTATTGTGCAGAGCACGCTGTACTGTTGGAGTCTGCTCTTTAGTGAGTAGCTCTCCATACCTGACATCTTTTAACCCCATTCCTTTTTTAACCCAACAATACATTCTTCAAGAAGCTCTTGAGTTTAACATGAATTATACATAATTGCTGTCGTTTGCAATCTTCTCTCTCCCTCCATCTGTCTTCCGTGTGAAAAAAACAACAAAGAAAAACTTGCACCACTAGCGAGGTAAAACGTGTCTGCTCTCTCTCATTGTCTCTCTCTCTCTCTCTCCCCTTTCGTGTATGTACTATGATTCATAGTCATTTATATTTATGTGTCATTATTAAGGGCACAGCATGGAACTGTCTGGGAATTGTGTTAGCACTTGCATCGAGCAATTTCCCGGAGATTAGCATACAGTATGTGTTGAGCTGCCAATGCTTCAGGTGCTAAATCACAGTTCTCTTTTGCCTAAAGTTTGAAGTCATTGGATCTCTCTGTACGAGAGAAAGTTATGCAGGTGGCACACTAATGATTAGACCCTCCAGAAAAACACGGGCAAAAATCCTTGATTATGCGGGCTAAAACTCTTGATTATGCAGGCTAAAATCCTGGATTTTGCGATGAAATATGCGGCAATATGTGAAATATGTGAAAAGTTGCGAAATATGCGGAAATATGCGATGCGAAGCACATATTATGCGATGCGATGCGCATATTATGCGATGCAGCCTTTTTGAAAAAACGTTATCCCCGCAAAATTATGCGCCATTTTGCTGATTATGCGGTAAATTCTGCGATCGCATAGTCGCATTTTTCTGGAAGATCTAAATGATTGTCACTCTGTCCACTCCCAAAGCCTGGCCTTTCCTCTAGTGACACTATTAGGACAAATTTTCACTTGTACACCAGATACGGAAAGACTATTTTTGAACCACTGCTTTTAAAGATAAGCTTTTAAACACAGCTAAATTAGCTGTGTTCTTACTTGATTCTTACTTGACTTTGTATTCTTGTTGGAATGGACAGCATTCTCGTTTAGTAAGCTACAGAGGTGTACAACTCAGCTGCAGACTGGCACGAGCAGCTGTTGTTCTCCTTCTTGTATTTCACTTTTGATTAGATCAACTCTTCTGCAGTTCCTTTGATCTGCCCGACGATTAAAACAGTCTCTTGGCTAAGGCGTTGGTGACTGGGATGTTTACCTCATTAAGACCTGGGACGCATCTGTGTCATTTTAAGATTTGAACTAAAAAGCATTATTTTACACTTTGGCTATAAAAAAATGTGCAGATCTACAAGCTCATAGCGTGGCACCGAGTGCCACGCTATGAGCTTGTAGATCTGCTATTTTTTTTAAATTGTGAAAATGTGTGCAAATCTTTCAATATTTAACTTAATTTAAAGCAAACATTTTTAATTAAAATCTTTGCTTCTGGGGGTCCCTGGAACAAAATATTTTGAGATGGGGGTCCGTGGCCAAATACATATAATTTTGGGGGTCCTTGACATGAAAAAGTTTGAGCACCACTGATATAGAAACATAGTTTTTCAGAAAACTGTTTGTAGAAAACATTTGTAGAATCGGCTCCAGGTCTTAATGGGTTAAGACAAAAGGATACCAATACAAAGCATTCATGTTTGTTTGCGTGTGTGAGTAGTGCTGTCCAGGGTTCTGCGTTGTTGTGACAGAATCTCTTGAGACGTCTCACCTGCAGCATCCTGAACATGGTCTTCTATATGTCTAGTCTGCTGCTCATGTCAAGAGCTTCAGTGCACCTCGCCACAGTGCATTGATTTTTGAGAGGGATGTCGCGGTAGTTCTCTCTTTTGTAGAGGGTAATAACGGGGCATTAAGGGATTTATTTTTAAATCCATGATCTGCCCCCGCAAAACGTGGGGCCGGGTTGACACCCAGACATCATCTAACCCTTACAAACCCTCCCGGCTCACTTTTTTATCCATTATTTATTTACCCATGGAAAGTTGCTGAGCACAGATGCTCATTTTGTGTGTACCCTGCACACAGACAAACAAACATTAAAGGGACTACACCATGAATTTTAACTTTTCCTTCTTTTTTGTGTGTTTTTGGTCTCCCCTTTTTGGTCTCCCCTACCTCCCAAAAAATACCCCAGTTTGAGCACTCAGGCTTTCACAGCATATCTGGGGTTTTATGTAAATTGGTCTCAAAACAGGCCAAACTGATTTGCCCCCGAAAGTGACGTCACTAGCGGTACAATCCCTCCCGTTTTTCAGTTCCAACTTGCCTCTGGCAAAAAAATAACTTTTTGTTACTTTTCCCACTCAGAACCAGGAGATAACATGCATACAAACTGGCTCAATAGCGCCACGTGCAAATCAGGACAATGTGGTATTGCAGGTGAAAGTGCTTTATAAGCCAGAGAGAAGTTGGAATGAGTATATCTGAGGCTTGATTTAGGCTCAAACCTTTTGAAAAACGTTTGAGGGACATAGCAATATGATATAAAATATTTTTTTTTTTTTTTAAATTCATGGTGTAGATCCTTTAAAATCAGCTGATCAGTACAACCACAGTATTATACCGTTGGCCCGCTAAGCAGCTCCATTGGAGCCAGGGTTTGAGTGCCTTGCTCAAGGGCACTTAAAGGTAGGGTAAGTGATTTACTTTTGTTAAACTAAGTGTTAAATAGCTCTATATTATGATAGTACTCATTGCTAAGGAGTCTCCCATGTCTCTCCTGCTCTTTATTAAACAGAAAAAGCATTTTCAGTGCTCTCTCCTGATTGGCTTAAATGCTGTCACCTACCTGAAAATGGACTATATTCTGTTTACTGAAGAGCTGGAGAGACCCCTGTGACCAAACAGACGCTCTGTAGCAATGATTACTATCAGAATATAGTACTTTTACCTTTTTAACAAAAGAAAACGCCCCCAAAAAATCACTTACCCTACCTTTAAGTGTTGGCCATTCACTTCCCTACCCAGAGTTTTCCTGCTGGTCGGAGGAATCGAGACCGGGAACCTTCCGGTAACAAGCACGCTCCTCTAACTTTTGGGCCATGGCTGCCCCGAAACACCTTAGATCAGCTAACACAGGAGGTCTGTTCAAACATTCCCTAAAACACCCTGGTGTCCTAGACTCTTCTCCCTCCTGGCCCCCAAACTGTGGAATAAACTCCCCCAGAGCTGTACACACACTCCACATGTTCTGCCGGACTCCCTTTGTCACCTTTTTTTGATAGATGCTGTAGTCATATGCAGATCAGGGGCGTAGCCACGGGTGGGCATAGGTAGGCCTGGGCCCACCCATTTGGTTCTTCTGCCCACCCCCAAAAAATTAAAATAAAACAATTATTTTTTATTTTTGTATTTTATTATGTCAAATTCAGCCATTTTGATAACAGTGTATATATAGGTACCCGAAAGTTGAGTTACAAATGTTCGCTTAAAAAAAACGTATTCAAAGGTTTGCACAAAATAATGTAAATTAATTTTCATGATTTTTTTTTTAAATAGCAGATCTACAAGCTCATAGCGCGGCACTCGGTGCCGCGCTATGAGCTTGTAGATATGCTATTTTTGAATAGCCAAAGTATAAAAAGGTTAAAATTATCGTGGTGCTATATTAACACATTTTGCTGGGGACCCCCTGGAACCCGCCCAAGGACCCCTGGTCTTTGAGAACCAATGATTTTTTTAGATAGCATGTGGTTTAGACAGATACTGGGTTTGATGTTTCTCCTGGTATCCTTGTGTCTTTGAAGTACTGCATTGTTCTCTTTGCACTGTGTACTTAACGTAACTACTTACCCTGTTGTCTGTCGACTAGGGCTCACGCTCACTCTGCTTACTCTGATTGTGCACTTTTAAGTCGCTCTGGATAAAAGGCCATACTGTATGCTAAATGCCTGCTGGTGTATATTTTAGTGATTTGCATTCACCCCGGTGTGTCTCAGGTCTCAAGGAACATAATAGTCCTTGACAATTTGTTCAGAATGAAAACTCTGGGTCCCCAGAACTGGAAGAACACTGATCTAAGTTGATATCCAAGACTCCATGTTCCTAAATGGGACAGATGTCTGGTGACTGCAGTTGTTGTCTGGGGCTGGGGGGACCCATCACACACTGTCTGGGGCTGGGGGGACCCGTCACACAGATCCTTCTCTCTCCTAGCAGGATAAATTAAGTTAGTTTGTTTACGTAATCACTTAAACTGTTTTTTTCCCCCCATCTGCAACAAATGGCTTCGCCAAAAATAGCCGATCTACACGCTCACAACGCATCACGACACGTTGTGAGCTTGTAGATCGGCAGTTTTTGGCCAATGCCCCCCCCCCCAGAATATGGATGCTGGCGTTCAAGTGGAGACAGACAGAGCCTGACTGACAAATATTTTCAAATACAACTCCCCCCCCCCCACCCCCCCACACACACACACACACACACACCCTCACACGCGTGTGTGCTGAAAGCAATCGCCTGAAGAATTAGACGATCAATCATTAGGTAGAATCTGATGGTTCTCCTCCCAACATCTCAATGCATCCGTCTACTGCCTGATTGCCACACATACCAAACAGTACATGGATGTCAATTTCACAATTAGTAAATCTGTATTCGCGATTTTTTTCATCCATATAAATTTTCCTCACGCGACCAGAACAAAATGTTCCCACAATGTCAATCTATCTCGGTTTACTATCCCCGTGGGATCTTTTGGTCCCACAAAGATAGCAAAACATGGTAAACTACGCATGCACACACGCACGCACGCACACACACCAGAGTCAGGCCCAGATGGTATTAGCAGTCATGAGCATGTTTCCCAGTAAAGGGCACTGTTCTACAGGAAGGACAAAGTCATTTTGTATCCTTGTATGTGCAATAATGTTCACTCTCTGTTCCAACAGTGACTGTTAGTCTACCAGTCAAACATCACCGGAAGCATAATATTAACAGCAAAACACCCACGCAACTTGTTTTGGAGGCCGCTACTGTAAGCTTATTAGATGCCTCTCTTCTCTCTACTGTATCTATATGACCGTGATTATCTTTTGCTTTTGTAAAACTGAATGAAAACATAATTATTCAAATTGAGAACGAAAAAAAGAACAGCAAACATCAGCAGCTCTTGTTCATTTGCCTGGTGTTGGACTGAATCTGAGTTTAGGTTTTGAAAGGATGCATCCACCAGTCCTTGTTGCTGTTTTTTATACTGTATATGTTTTCATAACGTTGCAGCTCCGCAGCTTTTAACACATTAACTGCCAAGACCGTAGTCCTACGGGCCGTTAAATCCAACTGTTAAGCGCCGAGACCGTAGCCCTACGGGCTGCGGTCTTTTCGCGCATGCGCGGTCCGGGTGCACTTTCGGAATTTTTTTGATCCACTTCCGTTTCCGGTTTGATGACAGGAAATAGAATTATTTGGGATCCGGTTTTGACGAGCACGCCCGCTCCCATTCTACAGACGAAACTGAAACTCAATTCTCTTCCTGTAGTTTTTTCTCCTCGCATTTCACTGTTTAACGTAATCCGCTCTAACTCAAACATGGATGCCCCGTTTGACACGTGGTTTTCACTGGGAGATACAGGGAGATCTCGCGGATGTAAACAGACCGTGTAGCGCTCAATCTTAAGGATTTTAACAAGATCTATGGCGACATGAAAAAAACAAAAAAACAACAAAAACACCTTGGCACTGGTGAGTACATTATGAGATTAGCCCTTGGCAGTGGATGTGTTACAGTAACTGTCTCCAAAATATTTCCCCATCTCATAGCATCCCTACACTGGCTTCCAATCTCTTTTACAATTGGATTTAGAACGTTTTCTCATCATGTCAAGGTCTGGTTTAGCTCTAACCTACATTTCAGCAGGATGAGCAAACATGCTGGTCATTCCAAAGTCATTATTATTATAGATGTGCCGCCATCTTTATTGTAGTTCGGACATCATTACAATTACTTCTGTCTGAAGAGACATCAGCTTTAAGTTTGTTGGTGTTGCGGAGAGAAATACTGCAGCAGGGAATAGATGTCATTGTGTGAGTGGGGTCTGAGGGTATCAATACGGACTTGCCATGTTGTATTGTGGTTTTCATCATCATCTACATTCAAATCTGTGGAGGGATTCAAAATGATTTCAGGCATGAAAAGGCTCTCTGTGATGGATTCTCGTTGCCTTGACATAAGCTACTCTCAGCATCGCTGATTGCCTTTCTCCACTGATGCAATACTATTACGGTTGTGTGTGTGTGTGTGTGTGTCTGTGTGTACGCGTGTGTACACACTCGTACACGCACACACAACCTCTCTACACATCCAGCCCCTTTCCAGTAATTGCTACAGGACATTCTGTTCTTCTCTAGGTGTCAATGAGTACAACAAATGTATCACAACTGCCTCTGATAGTTTGCCATGTGAAGAACTTGAAGAATCAGGAACAAAGACAGTAAAATCCTGAGAGAGTTTCTTGAACTTAAAGCCATGCATTTCATTTTATCAGCCTTTTTGGCAACACAGCATCTGTCTGTACAAGTAGTCTGTTACAACTGCCATTCCCAGAAAACAAAGTAGTACCACACCAAAACAAGTGCTGCAGGCAGTGTTGCCAGATTCTGTGAGAGAAACAAGCAACCAGGTCTAGGAAAACCAGCCCAAAAGAACCGACTATGGGCCACATGAGCACTTTAACATATACATCAGCTATTTGAAAATAGCTGATCTACAAGCTCAGATCGGCTATTTTCAAATAAAATATTACGGCGAAATTATAATTAGCAGATCTGGCAACCCTGGCTGCAGGGTCCTAGCGCCGAGGATATTCTGTAAAGCAACAACATTATTGTCAGGACACAGGCATTGGACCCACAGAAAATGAATATTCAAACATCCAATCAAAGAATACTGTTGTTAATCACAATGTACGAGAAAGTAAATCCAAGCTAGAACAGCCCTGGTAATCAAATCCAATCAAATCCACAGGCACAACAGAGAACACACGCAAAACTGGCACACAGTCAATACACAGGATACAGTCAGCCGTGAGCACACAGAAAAGCAGGGTTTAGATAGGAGTGAGTGTGATTAGGGAAACGGAAGGCAGCTGTGATAGTCCACTCTGACTGGTTGAATTGTAATGAGCTGATGAGTGGCCATGAGGCACTAAGATGAGAGGAAATTGGCAATTACACAGGGCAAAGACCACACATCATGGAGTCAGAAACTCAACTTGCAATCACCCACCCCCACGGATAGGCCCACACACACACTCACGCAGACCTATAATTCATCACAGTTATCAGAAACGGTACATATACATTTTTAAATTAATAAATAAATACATTTCCGTTACATTTCCAGTGCCTGCGTCATAACTTGCGCGTCTCACTCTTCATTAAAAATAGTCTTTAGAGAAGTTATTCAAAATATTAATTATAATAATAATAATAACTAGAAAGTACTGTTCCTGAAACAGTGTGGGATCGCTAAGGATGAATGTTGATAGTATCACACTAGAAAGTACTGTTCCTGATTAATTCTGTCTTACCTATTTATATTACATATTGTGATGTCACGTGAAGCTTGACCAATCCAAAAACGGGCGGATTAATAATAATAATAATAACTAATGAAGATAACATTAGTGTGATCGCTAAAGCGATCCCACAATGATCGCTAAAGCGATCCCACAATAGTAATAATAATATGGAGTGGTTATTTGTGAAAGATTTGAAAGATTATATAAAAACGTACTTTTGTAAACAGGTTGGTCAAGGACGACAGTCAGATTGTTTAACTGTGAGGAATAGGGTGTTCCTTCGCAGGTATCATGTCCTCTCACATTGTGTGTGTGTGTGTGTGTGTGTGTGTGTGTGTGTGTGTGTGTGTGTGTGTGTGTGTGTGTGTGTGTGTGTGTGTGTGTGTGTGTGTGTGTGTGTGTGTGTGTGTGTGTGTGTGTGTGTGTGTGTGTGTGTGTGTGTGTGTGTGTGTGTGCGCGTGTGTGTGTGCGTGCCAACCCTAGTCAACCTCATTCACCTGATGTCCCAACTGTGATTTAGTTCCTGATTTGACAGCTACCATGAACACCCAGCAGCATCTTATTAAGAACCTCTGCATGTGGTCCATAGGTCTGGACATGGGGACATCACTGTATCACTGAGACTAATTGGTGTATACGCAGTCCTCAGTGAAAGACATAGAGAGATGGAACTTACATGGTGAAAGAAAGCTGTGCCACTCTCACACCTGTCTGGCTTCATATCATTTCTGAAACCTTGTATATCCATGTTTTGGGAGTGGGAAAAAAGGAACCTGTTCCAATGCATCCAGTCTAGTTATTATTTAGTCACAAACGTGTGTTAATACTTTTACTAAAAGTACATTTCACAGTGTGCCGTGTGTCGACGCGTTGTGACCTTGTAGGAGGGCTATCTTTGCTACTTTCGTGCAACACTGTCACTCAACAAAGTATAAAATTCAAATATCTTGAATCTTATGGAGTTACAAGGTTTATGTCTGACATTGACGTGATTATAATGTCACATTCGGCCAACACAACACTAGCCTGGAATCCAGACTGATTCGCTCCGTTCTGCTGACTTTTTTTTGTTTTGTTTTCACTTCGCTCTTCAGTCTGGCCGTCTTCCATTTGAGCCTGATTTCCGAACGTCACCTGTTACGTCATTGCTGATTGCATAGTGCTCAACGAATCACAGTAGGAAGGGAAGTGACTTGAATTTTACTTTGGAAGGCTCTGGTCCCGCCCCGCCCACAGACCAGACTGGGGGAAAAAAAAAAGTCTTCTGAATGGAGCGAATCAGTCTTGATTCCAGGCTAGGCCAAAACCTGTCAGAGTAAATTGGATCCCTGTGGTAACTAGAACCCAATGGCCTTTAAAAAGAGCTCTGTCTTGATGAAGTGAGCGTTATTAAGATAACTATATATACGGAAATGTCAGTGATTATGTTCTCTGTAATTTTTTTCACCGCACCTTTCTTAAGGAGTTGTCAGCCTCCACTCTCTGAAAGGCAGGCTGCATGACCTTTAACCCATTAAGACCTGGAACGCATTTGATTTGAGCTAAAAAGCATTATTTTACACTTTGGCTATTCAAAAATAGCAGATATACAAAATAATTAAAAAAATATATATTTTGTGCCAGGGATACCCCCCCCCCCCCATACAAAACAAAGAAACCTCTCTGTTTGTAGGCTCAAACAATGTATCGCAGTTAGATTTGTTGAAAATATGATATACTGTGTATGTGTATGTTTGTGAGCCTGAAAGTGTGTGACTGTTTGTGTATCAACAAGTGTGCGTGCGTGCGTGCGTGCGTGCGTGCGTGCGTGCGTGCGTGCGTGCGTGCGTGCGTGCGTGCGTGCGTGCGTGCGTGCGTGCGTGCGTGCGTGCGTGCGTGCGTGCGTGTGGGTGTGTGTCCATGTTTTCTGTACGTGTGTCAGTGTTTGTAGATGTGCATGTGTACGTACATGCGCGCGCACGCATAATGTATGGACCCCTATGTACTTATGTAATAGAGCTCTATGTGTCCTGCATTCCAGTAAACATCCGCAGTAAACAAAGCGTGTGTGTGTGTGTGTGTGTGTGTGTGTGTGTGTGTGTGTGTGTGTGTGTGTGTGTGTGTGTGTGTGTGTGTGTGTGTGTGTGTGTGTGTGTGTGTGTGTGTGTGTGTGTGTGTGTGTGTGTGTGTGTGTGTGTGTGTGTGGCAGGTACACACACACTGCCTGCTCTGAGATTAGCTCAACCTGAAAATCCCAATGCCAGGGAACTGTGCTGCTCTCTGCCAGCTGACATTGATCCAACAGCCACTCACTGACACGCGTATACACACACACACACGCACACCTAGCCTCTGCCATGCTGTATTTCTTGTCACAAGTAATGCATTTATTGGATTTATGCTGGTTTCACATGTCCTCGTCCCCCCTTGCCAGGGATTCATCCACCTGTCACTCGTCATGTTAACTGTAGAAATTACACACACGCGCACACACACACACACACACACACACACACACACACACACACACACACACACTGCACGTCTGTATGCTATTCCGAAGCCAATTTTGGGGGAGCTCGTTTTTGTTCACCCGTATGTGCAAGCCTTTACAACAAATGCATGACTTTTTAAATCACTTGAGATGGGAGAACAAGGCAGGCCCACTGTGACAGTGAGGCCTTGACAGTTGTGAAGCACGCGTGGGGGGGGGGGGGGGGTGGTTTAGGGACTGGGATTTGGGCTTTTAGACCCTTTTTTTCTTCAGAAAACGTGCATGCCATTGAGTGCACATGCAAATGGAAATGACCCGTCCATGCGCACGCACGCACACACACATACATACACACACACATACATACATACACACACACACATACATACACACACACATACATACACACACACATACATACATACATGCACACACACATACATACACACACACACACATACATACACACACACATGCATACACACACACATACATACAGTACATACACACACACATACACACACACACACACACACACACACACACACACACATACATACACACACACACACACACACACATACATACATACACACACACACACACACACATACATACACACACACATACATACATACACACACACATACATACATACATACATACACACACACATACATACACACACACATACATACATACATACACACACACACACATACATACACACACACACACACATACACACACCCCTACAAGTAAGACGCGCGAACGCGGGAAGCGAACGCCAAAAAAAAAAAAGAAATAATGAAAAGAAATCATCTAAAAAAAAGTAACCAATAAAAAAATATATAAAAAATAGAAAAAAAATCTGCGTTAAAAGGAGCATCTTAGAAAAATAGAAATTCACCAAAAAAAAACTTTGAATGTTTTTGAACAATTCAACAAAGTGTTTGAAGTGCCTGTTTCACCCACTTCCGGGGGGCGGAGCCAAAATCCGAGCCCGAAGTATTTGTTCGTAGACCCCCACTTAGGGGGGGTAGAAAAAGTTTCGGAGCGAATCGGGCACTTTTCATTTAACATGGGGTTTCAATGGGGAGTTTTTAGGAGCCTTCTCCGGGGCGTGGCTTCCGGGGGAAGGGGCGGGCTTAAACGCAACCTTGACAGGTGTGTTCAGTTTTCAAAGACCTTTCATTTGATGTATGGTACGTCTATATTGGACATTTACTTATCTCAGAGGAGCTGCACACAGGCAGTGCACACGGAGACACAGACAGAGACACAACCCAGGCAGAGTTACATAGTAAGCTCCACTTGGTCGGAGGCGCGGCTCTCCTTCCGCGTTCGCAATAAGGTGATGTACTCACACACAGCATCAGATAATTTTGTGTGTGTGTGTGGGGGGGGGGGACTGGGATTTGGGCTTTTAGACACTTTTTTTGCTTCAGAAAACTTGCATGCCATTGAGTGCACATGCACATGGAAATGACCCATCCATGCGCACGCACGCACACATACATACACACACACTCCCCTATAAGGTGATGTACTCACACACAGCATCAGATCATTTTGTTCCAACTAATGCGGCGGAAATGTTTATGACAATATACTGTCACATTACACTGAGAGATTAACACATTGATTGCCAAGATAGCATTGATGCGTTCTTTCATTTTTTCTTCGATCTTTGGAATGATGGATCGTCACTCAGAGAAGTAGAATGTGGATGTGACGTCGTTCCAAAAAAACAGGTTTCTTCCTGTTTGGGATTTTCAGAAAAAACAGCTGTAACTCAGTTTATTTTGCATTGAAAACCACTAGTTTTCAGCGGGCCGAAGCCCCAAAATGGCGGATCGCGGTTGGAACGTTGTCGTTCCTATGGATACACAGATCCCTCCGCTTACTCACGGGGACTATTTTGTTTGTGTTTTTGGGACACGATGTCGGTTCCATGGCGTTTCAAATATCATCGGATTGAGGTAATTATACGCTGGCAAGGGGATAGAAAACTATGTTTAACATCTTGGCAATCAATGTGTTAAAAATGTCACGATTTTTCAAAAAGCTCGTAGCGTGGCACTCGGTGCCGCGCTACTCTACTGTTAGATCTACTGTTAGATCTACTGTTTTTAAATAGCCCAAAGTATAAAATAATGGTTATAGCTAAAAAAAATCTAAAATGACACAGTACAGTATATGCGTTCCCGGGTGGGCTGCAGAGAAGTGGGCCCCTGATCCAGAAAAAGGCCGTGAACCAGTGAACTTAAAGGCCCTTATATGAAGAGTGATAGAATGAGGTCTGTGGTGGGTGGAGTCAGTGTGGGGCGACTCGGCCTCATGGGATGCTGGGACAGTGCAGGACAGCTCCACTGATGAGAGGAGACAAAGAGAGACGGAGAGAGACACACCGGAGAAAAAAAAGTCAGATTTAAGGGGCAGACCCTCGCACTCAAATGCATGTGTGCACACACACACGCACGCACAGAGGAACACACACACACAACTTTTTTCGTAATTCAAAATTATTCGACATTTTTCCCGAACACTTTTAACTCATTCACTGCCTGAATTATTTCTGGCCGCGTTTGCCCACTGCCGGAGATTTTTCATTGAAAAAAAAAAGTACTCAGGAGCCGAGATACAGATTTTTTTAGTTTTAAACAAGGAAGTGGATAGGAGTCTAGATCTTCGAAAAATCATATCTCCTTGGTCTTTGGGTCAAATAAAAAAGAAAAAAGTTTTATTTTTTGAAAAAATCAATGTCCAAAAATAGCAGATATACAAGCTTGTGAGCTTGCATATCTGCTATTTTTGAATAGCCAACGCTAAAATCTAAAATGACACAGATGCTTTCCCGGTTTTAATGGGTTTAGGGTGTGTGCACTGACACGAATGCAAACAGATATCAACGTGGACAGATAAACGCACGCACGCACGCACGCACGCACGCACGCACGCACGCACGCACGCACGCACGCATACGCACGCACACTGCCCCATGTCACTGTCAGTCACTTAGCCACAGAGGCATGGACACAGTCACCTTGTACAGAACGTGTTTATACAAAGAGAGAGAAGAGAGAGAGAGAGAGAGAGAGAGAGAGAGAGAGAGATAGAGAGAGAGAGAGAGAGAGAGAGAGAGAGAGAGAGAGAGAGAGAGAGAGAGAGAGAGAGAGAGAGAGAGAGAGAGAGAGAGAGAGAGAGAGAGAGAGAGAGAGAGAGAGAGAGAGAGGGGGCCTGGATGATTCCAGATGCCATCCCTACCAACTGCAAGTCATGTCAGTCCCTGTGTGCCCTGCTCTCTCTCACAGTAAGTTGCTCTGGAGGAACACCACATAAATGCCTCTATCGTGATAGAAAAAAACAGCATCTTTCTTGTCGCGTGAAGTGTAAATTAGACATTAATTTGCCTGTGTACACCAGTGTTAATTGAAAATGTAATTCAAGCCTGACTCTCAGAAATGTCGGCGCGTGGGAGTGAATCCTGTAAATAGCCTACAGTACACCTTTTCACTGTTTGCCTCTCAGCTCGAGAGAGAGAGAGAACAACACCACGCTGCGTGTTACTTCCTGGTTCAACACGTTTCGTTTTCATCACATACTGTAGCACGTCGCACTTCAGCTCCTGCTTCAACTGATAACCTTTTGCTCGCTTTCTTTCAATCTCGTCTTGTACATAGTATAACGCCTGATCATATCTCATCCCGCCTTATTGAATGCATACACACCATCCTATCGTATCCAAAGTACAGTATACATGTATTATGGTCATGTGGTCTCTTCCTGTCCCCCCTGGTCTTCCAGTGGCTGACTGTGACTGTCTTGGAGTGCAGGCTGCCATGTTGCCGTCATGTGCCTCTGTGTGTCTGTTGTACTGCTGCTGGGGGGTTTCAGCTGAGTGGGCCACATGCCCTTAAACACATTCACTTCACAGCCACGGCTCAACAGGGACCCCCCCCTGCTTGTCTGCCCCACCCCCCCCCCACCCCCTTGCTCTCTCTGTTTTTTTTCTCCACATTTCCGTCCACACCCCTTTTTCCCCCCTCCGTATTCTCCCGTTGCTGTCCTCATCTCTGTCTTTGTGTTTCTCTCCATCTCCCGTTCCTCCTCCTCCTCTTTGCCCCCCCCCTCTCTCTCCCCGCCGCTGCTTACTTTTCTCTCTTTCTCCGCCTACCTGTCTCATTCTCCCTCTCATCTCTCTCATCCACACTTTTATCTCCCTGTTATCTTTCTCTCCCTCCTCTCCCCCTCTCCTCTCTCCCCAACCTCTTGACTCTGATGTAGCAGCACTTTGGTTCAAACACCAGACAAACAGGAATCTGACTCAAAAGAGCCTCATTTGTCCCAGTTGAATTAAAATGGATTGTGTGTGTGTGTGTGTGTGTGTGTGTGTGTGTGTGCGTGTGCGTGTGCGTGTGTGTGTGGGTGGGGTCATAATGGTGCAGTGGGGTGGTCATGTGTGGACCTTTCTGCAGCGGTTTGTCCCTACTCGCCCCCGTTGCCCAATGGCTGCATTATACAGGATACTGTCAGCAACCAAAGTGGATTCCTCTAGTGGTGTACGGACGTCACGCACACACACACACACACACACGCACACACGCACACACACAGAGACCTGATCTTGCGTCTCTCCTTTCCAGAGGAGAGACATGAATAAAACAGGAGAGCATGGAGACTTGGTGAGAGACATCAGGGGGTGCGGTGGGTTTAGTTGGGGTGGGTTCAACCGTAGAAGACAAAGCTCTCTGCAGTTGCAGTGGCAGCTCCATGTTCGTGCAGCGATCTCCGTGTCTGGACTTACAGGATTAGCTTTCTCTCTCTCGCTCTCTCGCTCTCTCGCTCTCTCGCTCTCTCTCTCTCTCAGATGCTGTCTGCTTTGAGAATACGTTGCACTTCTTAGCTACCAAGGACCTATGTGCAATGTACACGCACATATTGTATGTGTATAGACACTGACACACACTGCATTCACACAAACACCAAGAGATTTAGGCATACTATGCATGTGCATATAAACTACCCTTGTTTGTGTGTGTGTGTGTGTGTGTGTGTGTGCGTGTGCGTGTGTGTCTTGAATTAGAGTTCCATTTCGGTTAAGAGTTCCATTTCAGTGGTTTACATAAAAAAAAAAAACGAGAACCGCTACATTAGATGTGTGCTGAGCCTTCAGCTGTGCATGGTCTTCAGTTATCTGTGTTTAAATACCAAGTCATCTTGGTAATCTTTGCTGGAAGATATATCAGATAAACCGCCTTCAGTGTTGGTCTGGAACTGCCTCTATTGGGGGGTGTGTGTGTGTGTGTGTGTGTGTGCGTGCGTGCGCGGGAGGGGTGAATCTGTCCACGTTGATATCTGTTTGCATTCGTGTCAGTGCACACCCCTTAATGCTGCATTCCTCCCGTGTCTCTATGCCGTTCACCCGATCAATACTCCCACATCTCCCCTGGTCCTTCGGCCTGCCAAGGAAGCTGTTATAACATCTTAACACTGAGTGTGAACCCGTTGGTTCTTGAGAAAACAGCCGCCGAAAAGAAAATGAAACCGCCATCTTCTTTTGGCCCCACCGTTTCCCCTGTAAACAAAGTGCAACGCGTCAGCATTGGACAGGGTTCACCAGCTCTGTGATTTGAAGTGATTTGAGGCTTATCTTCTCTTCCTGCATAGAGGAGGCGCAGAGAGAGAGAGAGAGAGAGAGAGAGAGAGAGAGAGAGAGAGAGAGTCATGTGATGAGGCATCAACATCATTGCGCGTTAGCCCCCGTGTCGCTGTTATCCAACCGGATTAGTCTTGAATTCGGTGCAAGTGATCACCACCTGAAGAGACAATGTTGCTTTTAATTACACACTTAAAAAAAAGTATAATTTGCGTGTGTGTGTGTGTGTAGGTATGTGAGAGAGAGAGAGAATAGGTGAGACGTGAAGAGAGGCAGAGAAGTGGAGGAAAGTGTGACAACCGTTAATTAGACGATATTGTGCTGGTTGACTTATTTCACTTATCACTTATTCACTAGCTGCACATTGCACTTCAGCTCATGCATGAACTGCTCACCTTTTTATAGGATTACACACCAACCTATATCTTATCTGTGACAATGTTTTAAATAGCTTAGGCAATCTCTATTGTTATAGGTTATAGGGAATGTTCAAATACATAGAGTGTGTGTGTGTGTGTGTGTGTGTGTGTGTGTGTGTGTGTGTGTGTGTGTGTGTGTGTGTGTGTGTGTGTGTGTGTGTGTGTGTGTGTGTGTGTGTGTGTGTGTGTGTGTGTGTGTGTGCGCGTGCGCGTGTGTTGTTCTTCTTTGACTTAACCTGTGCATTCTTGTTACATGTCAAAGACTACGGATGAAAATGAGCGCCCTTGCTAAATCCGGTATATTTACACTACACCATGTGCAGTTTGTATGTATTGTTCATCCTATATTAAAATTGGCTTAAGGGAGGCCGTCCGAAGCGGTCCGAACTCTAGATGTATATTAACCTGTAGTTAATACACCCACACACCATCCTATCTTATTTCATCTTATCTCATTGAAAGTATCTACACACCATCATGTTATTGAAAGTATGCACACCATACTCTCCACCATCGTCAAACATAGAACATACTGGAGCAGCTCAGACAATAAGCCTCTTTATTAAGGTGCTAAGTATAGTGAAAGACAAAGACTATCTTCCTCAGAGTCATGACTCTGAGGAAGATGCAGCAGCATCGAAACGCCAGTCTTTGAATGTTCGACCCTCGCCTCCTGTGTACAGTGCTGGAACAGTGATTTTTGCCACCGGTCATGCTGTGAAATTTCACAATTTCTGACCCAAAGACTCTATGACAAAGTGTGTGCTATCTCTCTCCATTAATTCATTGCCATCTGGTAGCCTCGTTTCCCAGCCTTACTCATCTGCGAAGAGAAAAGCCTGGTCACGGCCTGAAGCATAGAGTGTCATTAGGGGCGGGACTTCCGTCGTACGTAGTTCCCCCCGGAAACGATCGTTTTCGACCAATCACAGTGTCTCGTTCCATTCACGGAGAATGTAAACAGATTTGTAAAGCGTCAACGCCATTTCCTTGGGGCGGTACTTCCGCCAAATGCCGGTACTTCCGTTTAGACACTCCTAACCGGCTAGGTCTTGCCTGGTTGGTTGCCAGCAGACTGCGGAAATAAAACAATATAAATAAGAAGTACCGCGATTTTCTGACCAATCACACATGTTGGTATCGGTATCTCTGTGGTGATGTGCGGCAGGTTAGAAAATGTTGGAGGTGCAAGAACCGAACGAACTTCGGCAAGGCAAAGTTTGTTTTCTCCACAATTATGTCATTTTTGTGCATTACCTTTGTTTTCACGCAACGTATGCTGCGGACTTAACACGTTGCCTGCCAACGTGATTACGCCAGAGGGCGCTCTTCCGCAACTTTTGAATGATCCCTGGAGTGCGAGAGAAGGAATGGACAGATGTGACGTCATCCTAAAAAGATTTACTCCCGTCCACTCCCATGTTATGAAATGTAGAAAAACACATCTAGCTCGGATTTCTTATTTTTTGGGTGAAAATGAGCCATATTCAGCTGCCGATAGCAACAAAACGGACGATCGCGGTTACAACATTTTTGTTCCGGTGGTGAATAGACGAGACCCCCCCCCTCTCCAGACAGTTTTGTTTACATCTGTATCCACATCGTGGCTTCCCGTGGCTCTCCGACCGTGGATCTTCAAAATAAGCTAAAAACGCTGGCAGTGGACGGAATAATGAATGAATGAATTCCTGGCAGTCAATGTGTTAACCCATTAAGACCTGAGGCGATTCTTAAAAATGTTTTCTAAATCCTAACAGTTTTTATCTAAATTTATTTTGTTCAAGATTTTTCAAAAATAGCAGATCTACAAGCTCATAGCGCGGCACTCACCACTCGGCACTCGGCACCATCAGAGAGGCACCACTGCCTCTCTGATCAACCATCCACATGGGACCACCAGTGTTAAACTGAAGGTACAGCGTTATCCACCATTTGATATGGATCCACTGAAAACAGCAAAGTAGGGATATTCTTCTAAACAGTGATTTATGGGAATTAAACTACATCAAATGTCTCTTGTGTGCAAATGTGTATTCATCTGTGTGTGTGTGTGTGTGTGTGTGTTGGTATGTATGTGTGTGTGTGCACAACATGCATTTCCATGAGTGTATATGCTCTAACTTGGCAGACTTGCACGGCAGATAAGAGGAACGGCGGGATGCCCATGAAAGGTTAATGTGTTGTGGCTTCATATTTTAAAAGGAAGTACATTAGGACTCTGTATCTCCATCAGTCTTCATGCAGCCTCTCTCTCTCTCTCTCTCTCTCTCTCTCTCTCTCTCTCTCTCTCTCTCTCGTCCTCAGAGCTGCATGTGTCATGTGACGCTGACTCACTGCATTCCTCTCACACGCTGCCATGCCGCCACCAATGAACGACCAATCAGAATCAACCTTATTGTCACATCACAGGTTCACGGGCGTAAAGAAGTGGGCGAACATTCTTTTATTTGTGCACGTGCCATCGTTTCATAGTTTTTTGTGAGAAGATAGAGGTAGAGTAAGGGAGAGCAAAGAAAAACAGGATAGAAATAGGTTGAAAAACGAATCGAAATGTCTTCTAAATCCCAACAGTTTTCTGAAAAACGTATGTTTCTATATCAGTGGTTCTCAAACGTTTTCATGTCAAGGACCCCCAACATGATATGTATTTGGCCGCTGACCCCCATCTCAAAATAGTTTGTTCCAGGGACCCCCAGAAGCAAAGATTTGAGTAAAACATGTTGGCTTTAAAATAATATATATTCAAATATTTGCACACATTTTCACGATTTTTCAAAAATAGCAGATCTACAAGGATGATCTAGAGCTTGTAGATCTGCTATTTTTGAATAGCCAAAGTGTAAAATAATGCTTTTTTAGCTCAAATGAAAAAATGACACAGCTGCGTTCCAGGTCTTAATGGGTAAAGAAGTGGGCGAATATTCTTTTATTTGTGCGCGCGCCATCATTTCCTAGTTTTTTTTTGTGAGAAGAGAGAAGGTAGAGGTAGAATAAGGGAGAGAAAAGGAAAAACAGGATAGAAATAGGTTGAAAAACAAATCCAGATGTAAACAGACTGTAAAATGCAGTTAGCATGTGTGATAGCAAGTTTACATGATGTCTAGAGCAGTGGTTCTCAACCAGTGGTCCTTGAGGGGGTTCCAGGGGGTCCCCAGCTAAATGATAGATATTCAGGAACCAAATGGGCCCTTATCATAAGGGTCTTATGTGCCTGTAACTCAGAGAGTGTACAAATGGAACCAAATGACCCGTTAGGGTCCATTTCTTTTCAAATGGGTGTTCCGCAGGCTAATAAGTGTCAATTTGGGGGTCCTTGACATGAAAAGGGTTGAAAACCACTGGTCTAGAGCATTTGCATCATATGCAGGTTTGTATGTGATTCAGAATATTAGTATCATATGCAGGTGTGTATGTGATTCAGAATATTAGTATCATATGCAGGTGTGTATGTGATTCAGAATATTAGTATCATATGCAGGTGTGTAGATAAATGTGCCGCCATGAGGGAAGGTTAAACAAATAGCAGCAATGCAGTGTTCAGTGTGCAATTAGTTGGACATTGACGGACCAGGTTCACACCCTAGGCTCACGCGTTGTGAGCTTGGAGATCAGCTATTTTCAATATTTGACATATAATAAAGTACGTAAGCTTTAAGACAAAAGAAAATGGCAGAGAGGCACCACTGCCTCTCTGATCAACCATCCACATGGGACCACCAGTGTTAAACTGAAGGTACAGCGTTATCCACCATTTGATATGGATCCACTGAAAACAGCAAAGTAGGGATATTCTTCTAAACAGTGATTTATGGGAATTAAACTACATCAAATGTCTCTTGTGTGCAAATGTGTATTCATCTGTGTGTGTGTGTGTGTGTGTGTTGGTATGTATGTGTGTGTGTGCACAACATGCATTTCCATGAGTGTATATGCTCTAACTTGGCAGACTTGCACGGCAGATAAGAGGAACGGCGGGATGCCCATGAAAGGTTAATGTGTTGTGGCTTCATATTTTAAAAGGAAGTACATTAGGACTCTGTATCTCCATCAGTCTTCATGCAGCCTCTCTCTCTCTCTCTCTCTCTCTCTCTCTCTCTCTCTCTCTCTCTCGTCCTCAGAGCTGCATGTGTCATGTGACGCTGACTCACTGCATTCCTCTCACACGCTGCCATGCCGCCACCAATGAACGACCAATCAGAATCAACCTTATTGTCACATCACAGGTTCACGGGCGTAAAGAAGTGGGCGAACATTCTTTTATTTGTGCACGTGCCATCGTTTCATAGTTTTTTGTGAGAAGATAGAGGTAGAGTAAGGGAGAGCAAAGAAAAACAGGATAGAAATAGGTTGAAAAACGAATCGAAATGTCTTCTAAATCCCAACAGTTTTCTGAAAAACGTATGTTTCTATATCAGTGGTTCTCAAACGTTTTCATGTCAAGGACCCCCAACATGATATGTATTTGGCCGCTGACCCCCATCTCAAAATAGTTTGTTCCAGGGACCCCCAGAAGCAAAGATTTGAGTAAAACATGTTGGCTTTAAAATAATATATATTCAAATATTTGCACACATTTTCACGATTTTTCAAAAATAGCAGATCTACAAGGATGATCTAGAGCTTGTAGATCTGCTATTTTTGAATAGCCAAAGTGTAAAATAATGCTTTTTTAGCTCAAATGAAAAAATGACACAGCTGCGTTCCAGGTCTTAATGGGTAAAGAAGTGGGCGAATATTCTTTTATTTGTGCGCGCGCCATCATTTCCTAGTTTTTTTTTGTGAGAAGAGAGAAGGTAGAGGTAGAATAAGGGAGAGAAAAGGAAAAACAGGATAGAAATAGGTTGAAAAACAAATCCAGATGTAAACAGACTGTAAAATGCAGTTAGCATGTGTGATAGCAAGTTTACATGATGTCTAGAGCAGTGGTTCTCAACCAGTGGTCCTTGAGGGGGTTCCAGGGGGTCCCCAGCTAAATGATAGATATTCAGGAACCAAATGGGCCCTTATCATAAGGGTCTTATGTGCCTGTAACTCAGAGAGTGTACAAATGGAACCAAATGACCCGTTAGGGTCCATTTCTTTTCAAATGGGTGTTCCGCAGGCTAATAAGTGTCAATTTGGGGGTCCTTGACATGAAAAGGGTTGAAAACCACTGGTCTAGAGCATTTGCATCATATGCAGGTTTGTATGTGATTCAGAATATTAGTATCATATGCAGGTGTGTATGTGATTCAGAATATTAGTATCATATGCAGGTGTGTATGTGATTCAGAATATTAGTATCATATGCAGGTGTGTAGATAAATGTGCCGCCATGAGGGAAGGTTAAACAAATAGCAGCAATGCAGTGTTCAGTGTGCAATTAGTTGGACATTGACGGACCAGGTTCACACCCTAGGCTCACGCGTTGTGAGCTTGGAGATCAGCTATTTTCAATATTTGACATATAATAAAGTACGTAAGCTTTAAGACAAAAGAAAATGGCAGTGACAGCTGTGTGTAAGTGAACTCGCACATGCACATCCACAACTGGTCCGGCCCACATCGAGTCACGTTTCGCCCAAATGTGGCCCTCGCCCCCAGAAGGAGATTTGACAGCCCTGCTTTAAGTGGTTACGAGATGCACATAATTTTAACTCTGAAGTGTAACCAAATGGACCCGTAAGGGTACACTCTCAAGTTATGAAAAAAGGTAGTGCACGGCACGCACATCCGTGGCCCAGGTGGTAGACAAACAAAGTACCATGACAAAAAGAATAGAGTCTGCACACTGCTGGTAAAGTTGCAAAAAGCTCCACTTGGTAATTTATTGCTCGTCAACGTTTCGGCCTGTTCAGACCTTCATCAGGACATATATGATATATATATATTTCTTCTTTTTATCACCTTTTTTACACTCTCAAGTTACACATGGATAAATGGGCACCGAGCATGCGCTGACTGTCTGTTTGTTTTGTGTTGTTGAAGGGGTTTTGTTGTTGTTTTGCGCTCATCTCTGCCCTTTTATGAGAGCAGATCACGCACACAGTGTTGGTTGAAAGGCCCTTTTTTGTTTATAGTGGAACAGCTCAAGGTTGTTTCTGCCGCGCCGCTTTTCGACGTCTGCAATGCTTGGGAGTGAAACAACAACCGGGGGGATCTCTGAGGGGAAAAAACACACAAGTGGGAGAACAAAGAGCCAAAAATGATGACATGAAAATGCAGCCGAACAAAGGCTCAATCACACACACAAGCGGCTGTTTTGACTGGGGAGATAAATATATGCTTAGGGAAGGGAGTGTCAGTCAAAGCCTGTCAATTATCACGCGGCGAAACGGATTCCCGTTGCTTTTTAGTTTAACTACTTTCCCCGTGTTTTAATGTTGAATTTGTCCATATTTGTCGCCTCCTGCGTGCGCAAATCCTTTTTTGTAATCTTTGGGTTTTTGATGTGGCAGTCTTGATGTGAAGAATAATTTGGCTGTCATTTTATTTTATTTATTTATTTATTAAAGCTTTCACACAACACACACACGCACACACACACACACACGCACGCAGACACTCCTATGAGTACAATGTACCAAAGTACCCTCTCACTGTCCCTCGCTCACGTGCACAAAGTAAGCTACGCGCACACACACACACACACACACACTCGCGCGAAATCCACTGAATTTCTCGTCCTCTTTGTCCGCGGTCCTGCATCACACAGTCAACCCAATTACTTGGAGTCAGTGCGGTTCAGCGGGAAAGAAAGCCTAATTTGCGGCATGTCACCAGCTAATTTGTGACATGTGGCGAGCCCTTTGAACATGATATCACACACGCAGCCTGTTGGATGTCATGAGTGAGTCAAGCTGCGAAGGAAACAGCTTCTCCTCTTTGATCTCCCCAACAGCCCTCCCCTGTGCTCCACTTTGCTTCTCGTTGCACGTCGTTGGCGCTGGACTCTCGCCTAATGCGGCGCCCCGTCGCACCGCGGTG
This sequence comes from Gymnoscopelus braueri, assembly GCF_963280865.1. NCBI lineage: Eukaryota > Metazoa > Chordata > Actinopteri > Myctophiformes > Myctophidae > Gymnoscopelus > Gymnoscopelus braueri. The sequence goes on along the minus strand of NC_137609.1, from coordinate 13,207,382 downwards.
TGTCCCGCTTTGGAAAATAGCCGCTCTACAAGCCCCCACAACGTGTGGTGTGACGCGGTGCATTGTGAGTTTGTAGATTTGGCTGTCTTAAGCGTAGCCTGGTAAACCCCTCCCTCCGGAAAACTAATTTCCATTTGTTTTCTTTTGAAAACAAATGGAAATGAGTTTTCCGGAGGGAGGGCTTTACCAGGCTAGGTTAAGCGTGGTAAACCGTCGTATGACTAGTAAAGTGTGAGTCAGGCTTCATTTTAATTTTTTCCACATCAATGCAGATTTGCCGAAAACCAGAAGCAAGGACTGGTCATTCAATCCGGGAACGCATCTACAAATGTCTTCTAAATCCTTTTTTAAATGTTATTGTTTGCATCCCACGATTTTGTAACCGATTTTTTTCACCCAGTGCCAATTGTCTAAGTAATCCTGGGCGCTACACTCCCTCTGCCAGCCTAGGGAGAGCCTAGAGCCGAGCTCATGCCTCCTTCAATGCATGAGAGCTAGCAAGCCGCTTCTTATCGCCCGACAGGGGGGGAGGTTCCCTGGTTGGACGTAGCGCGTGGAAGGAACACGTTATTCCAACCGGGTTCCTTTCCCCTCCATCAGGCGCCGCGGCTGACCAGGGGGAGGCAGTATAGAGACTATAGGATTACTGCATGTTTTTTGTGAGGGTATTACCTACCCTAGGAGACACACGGGGAGAACATGCAAACTCCACACAGAAAGGCCCTTTCACCAACCCCACCTAGGGTATGAATGTCTTCTAAATCCTAACAGGTTCCTGAAAAAAACGTGGTTTTTTTTGCCAAATATCAGTGATGCTCAAACTTTTTCATGTCAAGGACCACCCAAAATTATACGTATTTGGCCGCCGACCCCCATCTGAAAATATTCAAAGATGTGCACACATTTTCCAAGATTTTTCAAAAAATAGCAGATATACAAGCTCATATGAGCTTGTTTATCTGCTGTTTTTTAAATAGCCAAAGACATCTTAAAATGACACAGATGCGTTTGCGGATTGAATGTGTTAACATGGGAACAGCTCACTATGTCTTGGAGTTAATCCTTAATGTTCTTAGTTGGAAGCATAGAAATACATTTAACACTGTGCTCCCATGTCAGACACAGAGGAGGAAGTCATCTAACCATGCGGGTCTTGTCCCATAATGAAGATGCGTTGGTTATGGTATCCAGTGCCCCAGAAAAGTCATCATCATCATCATCACCATCATAACCATCATAACCTTTATTTCAACTCGGAGTACAGTTGTGGGGCAGGCCCTCATTTTCCATGTAGCCGAGATACAGAACACAATACTCAACAACATTCATACACACTCACAGCACTATTAAAATACATGAATCAGAAGACAGAAAAATACCCCAAAAACTAAGATACTCAAAGAACTAAAACGGATAAACCAAAAATTAAATAAAGTTACAATCTCGAACAAAAGCGTTGGAAACCACTGTACATGGCTGTGAACACAGATTTAAGGGTGCTTATGACCAATCTATACTCGTATATCTACAATGGTTAGAAGTGATATGCAATTAAGCCATCATCAGAAATACTTTATTTTACTGGCTGGCACAGCTGGGAAATAAAGTATTCTTCAAAACTGGAAATCTGACAACTCTCCCTCCCAGAGACATTGGTTGAACGAATTGACTTACTATTGTACTCTACTTGTAAATATTTGATACAATGCAAGGAGGCAACATTTGAGAAATTATGGGGTTATTTTATATCTTTATTACCATCACTGCGTCCTTGTAACTAAATGGGATATTGTATCATGTTTTTAATGCAAATATAAAGATGGAACTTGTACTGTACCTAGGGTGGGTGGGTGGTTGTTTTGTTGTTTTTTTGTAGTTGTCGTGGAAATGAACTCACTGGCATGGGATTCAAACCGCCCAGCTGCACAGTATTGTACATTAATCCCAGGAACAAATCCCTTTGATCGCCCCCTGAAGAAACAAATGAATGATCATAGCAAATAAACATTTCACTTCACTCTGAAGCACCTGGCACTCTGCATCAAAACGTTTGTCCCCCATTGACCTGTGTAGCGGGTACCCCAACCTTTTCTCAGTGCTTAATGAGATTTCCAGTTTAGTAGACCTTGTATTGTGAATTTGTACTTCCATGTACTGTTATGTACTGTCATGTACTGTTCTCATGTCTTACTAAATAAAGTACATCAATCAATCAATCAATCAATCAATCAATCAATCAATCAATCAATCAATCAATTCTGGATCAGCAGGGCCCACGTGAAAATCTTGAAAGTGTTCACGGGGGCCACTCTTTGGCTGCCGTGTTAAGTGGTCAAATGGGTGGGCCGCGTTCATTTTCAGAGAAGGTTTTGTTTTTTTATTGATCAATCGATTGTGTTCCGGCTTGGATCAAGGGAACTAACGTAGCATACTTTAAGTTCCTTTGGGTTAGATAAAAAGGAACTTAAAGTATATGCTACGTTAGTTCTCTTGATCCCCCTCTCACGTGCAATATCCACACGTCACATCAGTGGACCCGGCCCACAGTTTGGGAACCACTGGTTTTAGTGTTGTAAAACAGTGAAGCGGCCGTCGCCTGGTGGTCAAATATGAGAATGCAATACTTCCGCATTTAAAATGCTACTGCACATGCTGCTACCGTTTGTGCGCCTGCTCATATAACTCTATGGCCTGCTCTATTTCATTCTATTGGACCCATATTGGACACAATATTGGTACTGCCAGCAGACTTCCGGATGCTTGAAACGCCACTGAGCAACTTTCATTGAAATGAATTAGCTGGGGGCGGGGCAGTACTTAGATACACGTTACATGTACAGGGTATAAAGGTTTTTTATAAAGGTTGCAGTGCGTAGCATCGGTGAGGTTTTTTGACATCTATAGTCAAGACGAGGCCGGGGTTATATGTCCTCCCCTCTCATTCAGCTGAGTAGGCTCAGTAATTAGGTGGCAGAGAGTATTGTCTGGCCATGAGAAAAGGCACATAAGCCCCTGATACCCAGACGTGATTCTGAAGAGAAATGTCTCATTGGCGCTTTCAACAAATGATCTCCCCTCTTCTCCCTCATAAACCGGCTGACCTCTCACGTCCTCTTGCTCGTTGCAAACTCCTTGACAGCCACAGGCCGTGATTGACTCCTGATAAAGCTCTGATATTTCACAGCCTCTCACCCCCTCGTCTGTGACAGACAGGGCTGGTATATGGGCTTCGCTAATAGGGGTGTAAAAGAAGAGTAAAGCCCGGTTTGTACGCCGTCGCGAGCCCCTGTGTCACGCGTCGAAAACAGCCGACCTGCAAGCTCATGACGCGTCGCAATCCTCAATGGGTCGTGAGCTTGTAGGTCGGATATTATCGTTACATTACATTTCTTGGAAGGGGAAAAGCACATTATGAATTAACCACTTAAACTTTAAAAACGTAAACTTTTAAAAGTGATTGCTGGGTGTGTTTGGTTTGGTTAGCTTGATAGCATAGGAGGCAGACTAGTCTAGGTTGAGTGAGGTCATCATTGGGGGTGTCAGCTGGTTTCATTGGGTACTGTATGGGTCAGGTAGCCTCAGGTAAACCACCCCGGTCACAGAATTCAATTTCATTTTCATTCTGAATGAAAATGAAATTGAATTCCACGACCGGGGTGGTTTACCAGGCTATGGGTCAGGCATTATGTGTGTATGGGTATATCATTTATAATTTTGTTGCTGTCTGGCAGATATCTTGTATCTCCATATTTCATATTTGATTAGTTTCATAAATGTTTGCCCTATTTTATATTCCGTCATATGACATATGTCTCACAAAAGTAGCGAAAACCATCATTTGGTACATAACAATATTCAGAGTAGTGAAATGTGTTTAAACTCAAGTCAAACGTTTAATGTAGTCTTGAGATGTGCACAGGCAAAGCAAATAAGCCACAACAAACAGCACACAGTCAATTGGTTGTTCGACTTGCATCATCATATTTTGCTCATGCAGTCACCCAGGCTCATGAGGTTTGTTTGTTCAATGCTCAGATGTATGGCATTTATCGTTGGTTAAAACTTGTAAACAACAAGCCCCAAAGTGAACACTTTATTTGGACGTGGAAACCAACGGTGTTTTGTTGTTGTGTGAATAATAGACTAATTCGAGATAGAGACCCCCCACATAGCACACAGTTACTCTCTCTCTCTCTCTCTCTCTCTCTCTCTCTCTCTCTCTCTCTCTCTCTCTCTCTCTCTCTCTCTCTCTCTCTCCCCCCACCTCTGCCTCTCTCTCTCTGTGCCGTTTCATTGAGTCAGTTACAAAAGGTTTCTCTCTCCCCTAGCCTTGTCTACAGCACACTGCTCCAGCTTGCTGTGCACGGAGTGAAAACTCAGCGTCTGCGAGACCATTTGATTCATTTAGTCTCTGCTGTGTGTTTTGATCAACTTTGCCTCTGTCTGCACGTGTCTGCAAAATGTTAATGAAAGCCCCGCCCCCCCCCCTCCCCCCATCGCCACAGCCACTAGGCAGGTAGGCACGTCTCCGTGGCTCGGTAACTATGGCAACAGATGAGGTGTTTTCACGGGATAAAAGTCATTCTTTCCTCCCCCTGTGAAACGGTGCATTTTTTGAATGGAGCCAATTACGGAGGAGTTTCAGCGTGACTCTGACCCCCATGTGCTTGTACTTTTCGGCTGTTTATTCTGAAGTCTTTGACTGCCACGAAATAGCACATCGTTTGCCACGCCACTGGCAGCGATTTTCGAGTGTTTCTTACCGACCTTTGAAAAATCATGGAATATTTTACGATCGCCTCATTACACACACGGGGGTCTCGTAGAATCGAGAAAAAAAGAAATGTCCGGTCGCGCCAGTTGAATGCGGCTTATTTTTGCCAAAAAACAACAGAAACGAAGATAAAGCCATTTTCCACAATGAATAAACAGGAAGGAAACAAGCGTTTTTTTTTTTAAAACCCATTAAGGCCTGAGGTTCCGATTCTGCAAATGTCTTCTAAATCCTAAGTTTAAAAAAAAAACGTATGTTTCTATGTCAGTGGTTCTCAAACTTTTTCATGTCAAGGACAGCAACATGATATGTATTTGGCCACGGACCCCCGTCTCAAAATATGTTGTTCCAGGGACCCCCAGAAGCAAAGATTTGAGTTACATATGTTCGCTATGAGCTTGTAGATTGAGGAAAAGACAGGAAGCAGAGCTGGAGGTATAGCAGAGACTAAAATGTTGAGGTTCTCTCTGGGAGTAACAAGGATGGATAGGATCGGGAACGAGTACATCAGAGGCACAGCGCATGTTAGATGTTTTGGTGATAATAAAGCCAGAGAGGACAGACTGAGATGGTCTGGACGTGTACAGAGGAGTGATAGTGAGTATAATCGTCGGTAGAAGGATGCTGAGGTTGGAACTGCCAGGCAGGAGGCCTGGAGGAAGACCAGAGAGGAGATTTATGGACGTAGTAGTGAAAGAGGACATGAAGTTAGTTGGTGTGAAAGAAGACGAGGCAGAGGACAGGGTGAGATGGAAGCAGATGATTCGCTGTGGCGACCCCTGAAAGGAACAGCCGAAAGGAAACGAAGAAGAAGACTTTCCCTCACTTAACCGCATAATGTGGCGGTTCTCTACAACATGGGGTCCGGGGACCCCCAGCCGTCCCTGAGGGGGTTCCAGGTGGTCCCCAGCTAATTGATTGATAGTTAGGAACCGAATGGACAGATCTGCAACTCTGAGAGTGTACAAATGGACCATTATGGGTCCATTTGGTTCAATTTTCTACACTGTCAGTATTAAATGAACAGTGAGGATGTAACAGTGCAGATTGAAGGACTGCCGTGTCAAATGGGGGGTCTGTGGCCAAAAAAAAGCATATCAAACTGGGGGTCCTTGAAGTTAACAGGGTTGAGAATCAATGTTATAGATCCTCATGGAAGCCACGTGTTGCCGTGACCTTGCTGTGTGACCTGCATCAGATACACATAAACATACACATACACGCACACGCACACGCACACATACACTTGAGTGCCCGGACTATATGTGAATCGGCGATAGACTCCTCAAGTTACGCAGCTGGCAAGACAAGCCTCAGCATTCCCCCAGATCCCATACCAATATGTTGCAATTGCCATTTTATTCCCAACTTGCAGGCTCACAATCAGAGGATTCTTTCTTTCACATCGTGCATCCTTTGATCCCGTCAGAAATAGACAAACGAACACACACGAACACACACACACACACACACTCCTTGGCAACACTGCGGCCGTCTCTGTGGATGTCTGACCTCCCAGCGCCAGCACCTTGACCCCTTTAAACTTGTGTCCATGTATGCTGCAGCTGCTCCCAGAGGCAGCAGAGTGAATAAACTATACATCTATAGCCCACCACTGCTGATGCTGCTCTGGTACCTGGGGGGAGGAGGTGTGTGTGTGTGTGTGTGTGTGTGTGTGTGTGTGTGTGTGTGTGTGTGTGTGTGTGTGTGTGTGTGTGTGTGTGTGTGTGTGTGTGTGTGTGTGTGTGTGTGTGTGTGTGTGTGTGTGTGTGTGTGTGTGTGTGTGTGTGTGTGTGTTAGGGCATTCACAGAATATTCAAATATCAAACCGACTATTCGACTATCAAACCACTATTCGATTATTCTACAAGTAAGACGCGCGAACGCGGGAAGCGAACGCAAAACAAATAATAATAATAATGAAAAAAATAAAATGAGGTAACCAAAAAAGAAAACAAAATACAGCAAAATTCTGCGTTAAAAGGAGCATCTTAGAAAAATACAAATTCACAAAAAAAAAACTGTGAATGTTTTTGAACAATTCAACAAAGTGTTTGAAGTGCCTGTTTCACCCACTTCCGGGGGGCGGAACAAAAATCCGAGCCCGAAGTATTTGTTCGTAGGGGGTGTAGAAAAAGTTTCGGAGCGATTCGGGCACTTTTCATTTAACATTGGGTTTCAATGGGGTGTTTTTAGGAGCCTTCTCCGGGGCGTGGCTTCCGGGGGAAGGGGCGGGCTTAAACGCAACCTTGACAGGTGTGTTCAGTTTTCAAAGACCTTTCATTTGATGTATGGTACGTCTATATTGGACATTTACTTGGCTGCACACAGGCAGTGCACTATTGTATAGTGCACACAGAAGCGCACACACACAAGCCGAGCACGGTGTCATAGTAAGCTCCACTTGCGCGGAGGCGCGCCGAAAGCCGCGCCTCCTTCCACTGCGTAAAAAAAAAGTTATTATTTTTTTAGATTTTTTATTTTTTAGTGGCTTTTCTACAGCAGACACGCAGCTGTGAGCTCTGGTGTGACGTCAACTCGCATTCCTTGAGTCGAGTCATCAATGCCATTGAAAAAACAAACAAACAAAAAAACGTTTTTTTATTTTTTTTATTTTTTTATAATCAAATCGATTAATCGAATATTCGAATACTTATAGGTCGAATAATTCGAATGCTAAAAATCACTATTTGTGAATGCCCTAGTATGTGTGTGTGTGTGTGTGTGTGGGGGGGGGGGTTATATAGAAGGGGGCTTATATAGAAGGAGAGGATAGCAGTGAGTGCAGGACAACAGGAAGGTATCTAAAGGGCTGTGTCCACAGAGCGTGTATTTTTTATGCCGTAGCTCTGCAAGAGGTCTGTCTGTCTGTCTGTCTGTCTGTCTGTGTTAGTCTCGCAAAGCACTGTCATGTATCCAGTCGTATCCTCAGTACTTCCAAAACACTGAATTATTGAAATATCGCAGTGGTTCTCAATCTTTAATTCCAAGAGCTTCCATAACTCTGACATTGCGGGTCAGAATGGAACCCTGCAAGTGGGTTTGCTGTTGTTAATCTTGCCCACCGATTTTCTTCAATTCACAAGTATTTTCTTCTTTTGTTTGGATTCTGCATTCACCGTGAGGGAATGCGACAAAAACGAATACTGTCCATGAATTCTTCACGAGTAATTGATAGGAAAAAAAGTCATTTTGGAGATGAAGTATTCCCTTTAACCTCTATCCATGCAGCTTCTCTGAGACACAAATGTTAATTACCACTCCTCCACCACACAGCCTCATGGGAAACTAGCGGCTACGTATAACAATACTCCAATTCCAAAGCCTCAATTGTGTGTGTGTGTGTGTGTGTGTGTGTGTGTGTGTGTGTGTGTGTGTGTGTGTGTGTGTGTGTGTGTGTGTGTGTGTGTGTGTGTGTGTGTGTGTGTGTGTGTGTGTGTGTGTGTGTGTGTGTGTGTGTGTGTGTGTGCGTGCGTGCACACATTGCGAGGACCATTTTCCTGGTGAAGAGAAATGGTTGTTTTATGGGCCACACATCTGTGTATGCATGCCTATGTAATTGTGTCTCTTTCTTAATTGTAGAAAAGTACACCTCAATTGGTCTACCTGCTGGGATAAATGCAGGGCACGCAGGGGAAAATGTCATCAGTATATGCCCATATACTGATGACACAGACTGACAGATACAGATATCTCCATATACGGGCATAAAAGAGACACAGATAGAGAGACAGAAACAGACATCTCCATACAGTCATTGCCTATTGACTTTGTCGTTTTTTTTCTGGCATCTCATGCGTGTCACGCAGGACATGTGTTATTTCCACTTATTTCCACTCTGTGCCACTAGGGGCAGCAGCGGTCTACTGCCTGTCTGTCCGTCCACACTGCCTAGAGCTGCCTACAGTTACTGTATCCTCTCATAGGCCTCTCATAGGCCTACTTTACTTTACACTTTTGTATTATGTTTTGACACTTGCTTTGGAAAATGTAAACGTATTTTTTCTCATGCCATAGCTCATTTGAATTGACAAATTGTTTGTTTGTTTATTTCTGTGGTGGTGTTTCAGTGGCACTGATGAATAAAATAATTAAGCATTTTGAAATAGCCTAATGTTGCTATATTAAATAATTAAAATATATATTTAACTCTTAACTTCCTAGAAAGACAGAGAGATATCATGTCTGTTGCATACAGTACACATGTGACATTTATTACCTCGCGCTCCTGCATTAATAAATAAATAAAATAAAGTAACGGGCGTCAACGCTCCTATCTGCCCCTTTTAACCGTTATTTCGTTATTTCTATTAACCGGTTATTCTATGAAATATATTTATAAGATTTTCCATATTGCTGTCAAGTTTAGTTTAGTTTTATGATCACATTGTTATAATATAGAAACAATACATGACGAGGCACAAAGCTCTGTGCGGCTTTCATCATAAAGTTTAAAAATAAAAACTACGACATTAAACAAATATATTTAGCTCATCATCAGCTATATATTCTCAGTTATCTTGGCATATGCTTAAATTTTTTATAAGATGATTGGATCATCTGTGACAGCACGTTTAATAAACGTCGCATTTTCATTTTGCGCTGATGTCTCGTTAAACCCATGGTGCTGTATTATCCAACTCTCTCTCTCTCTCTCTCTCTCTCTCTCTCTCTCTCTCTCTCTCTCTCTCTCTCTCTCTCTCTCTACGGTTAGTGACGGTTTAAAATGCTCATGTTTATTGCATGGTCTTCTTTCTGTATCATCTCTTTGACTTGCTTATTCACCATTTCAGATCTATCGGTCCAATAGCTTCTCGCTTAAACGTGTGCCTCGCAACCTGAAGGTTGCCAGCTCAAGGCTCACTTCAGGCAGACTTCATTTGAAGCGCAATGCAAACAACATGACTATCAATGAATTCATTTGCAAATGATAACATGAAATGCTTAATTGAGAGTATGTTTTTTCAATGTATGATATACTTCATTCTGAAAATAGCCGATCTACAATCTCAAAACATTTCAGATAGCAACGTGTTTCTGAGCTTGTAGATCGGCTCCTTTCACTGGTTTCGGTTCCGAGGAGACATACAATTTCTCTATTGGTAAATCTCTCTAAATACGAAATACCCAGCCATGTAGCAGGGATTGTTGAAGCTGAACATGGTCCATTTTTTTTTACATTAATAATTTGCGTCCTTTGAGTCATTATGTCAACTCCAATGCATACTGAACGGGGATAAATTAAACACTGCCTTAATATATTGGCAGTGTTTTGTATTTTCTTTATAATTAAGTTAAAATTCAAGTACAACTAATTAAGTCAAAATTAAAACATATTGAAGTTGGGACAACTGAACCTTTTTTCAAAATTCAAATAAATCAAACTTTGATGTTTTATTTGTATATTCGTTTCGAACACCATTAGTAAAAAGTCCCTATAAAAATAATGTTTAAGTTTTCCCAACGTAAATGTGTGTCAGTTTGACTCTTGACCCTTCAGTTCTCACACTACAGACAGACAGACAGCCAGACAGACAGAGTAAAATACAATGGCCTGCCCGACTGCATGTGAGTGGGGGGTTGGGAATGTCCATGAACTCTTCCAGTCATGAACTTCCAAATAAGCCAAGTCCCTACCCCCACACACACACACACACACACACACACACACACACACACACACACACATCTCTTCGCCTCTTCCTCAGCTTTTTGGCGGAAGGGCTGTATATATATATAGTATATAGTATATTATAATTATAATGATTCTTATATATATATATATATATATATCTCTCTCTCTCTCGTTCTCTCTCTCTCGTTCTTCGACAACTGTTAATAAAGTATTCAATCAATACTCCGTGCGTGCGTGCGTGTGTGTGTGTGTGTGTCAGGACCAGTGGCGTTTGGTGGAGTCTAACGTTGACCGGGCCAGAACCGGATTGACGGCTAAACTGGTTTTTAATGCACTCATTAACAATTCGGCCGAATGCAAATGAGCCCCACTTGAAAACAAAGGCAACATGAGAGGCTGCTAATGTTCTAAAGTACCCTACAGTAACTTATTGTAGCCTCTGACATTAACAAAAGAGTACAGACACTTGTCTTGAACAAAAGAGACACAGACAGGACGGGTACAACAGGTCCCCCCGACACTGACTCAGACATATTGGTCGGATCGTCAGTGCCATGTAGGTGTGAGGGCCCGCGTAGTGGCCCGAACTCTAGATGGTGTAAATAGTTTTACAATTAAAAGTCCTGCATTCAAAAATGTTACTAGAGTAAAAAATATTGGTATCCAATATATTACAGTACTGGTTTTTTTCACATTCTCAAAAATAGCTAAAATAGCAGATCTTGAAGCTCACAATGTGTTGCATCATGACACGTTACATCACGATGCGTTGTGAGCTGCTTGTACTCATTCATTTGTGGTTCTTGTACAGTAAGCAGGTGAAGCTATACCGCCTCTGCTGCTTCTTAGTGCCTTATCACAATCAGGGTTGCCAGATCTGCTTATTTTAATTTCCCCGCAAGATTTTATTTGAAAATAGCCGATCTACAAGCTCACAACGCGTCGCATCGCGACGCGTTGTGAGCTTGTAGATCGGCTATTTTCAAATAGCTGATGTACTGTATATGTTAAAGTGCTCATGTGTCCCATAGTCGCTTCTTTTGGGCTGGTTTTCCTAGACCTGGTTGCTTGTTTCTCTCACAGAATCTGGCAACACTGATCACGATCCGCAATCCATCACGCTGGCTCATAAATAAGTGTTTGTTTTCCGTTCATGTTTTTATATCTTGATATGATGTGTCGACTGCAAAAAATCTGCATCTGTGAATTTTCATAACCGTAAAAAAGTATGGTTTCATATGTATTTATACAGCCACATTTTTACGATGATGGATCACGTTAATGGGACCCAAATGTGAAAAATTGCTGGCGGTATCCTTTAAGTCTGGTCCAGTCTGGAATGTGGCGCTCACAGCATCTGTTACGTACATCCTTTATGGGCCGTGATTGGATGAAACGTGATTAGATTACTGCTGTATACTGCTACTAATGTCAGCATTGTTTGTAATGGGAGGTAATGATGCCGTATTTGATGCTGCCAGACACAGGGACGTGAATCAGAGGATTAATGGACTCAGTCAAGCCCGTTATCCATTAGGAGTACTGTAGCTAACTGAGGAGACTTGGTGAGCACCACTGCAGTACAGCAGGAGGATAGGAATGGACCGTATGGCCAGAATAGCGCTGTCAAATGTTTAACAGAGTTCTGCCATTTTCGATGTCAAAATTGGCCTCTTTATGTAGCTGAATGATTGAAACAGACAGGATAATTTGCTCTCTGTCTCTCTCTCTCTGTCTGTCTGTCTGTCTGTCTGTCTCTCTCCCTCTCTCTCTCCCTCTCTCTCTCTCTCTCTCTCTCTCTCTCTCTCTCTCTCTCTCTCGCTCTCTCTCTCTCTCTCTGTGTGAGGAATGAGACCACATGCTCATGTTTCTGAGTGATAGCTAATACTTCTGCAAACCAATTAGGAATTCAATCAGCATGTGATCCAATAAACATAATACAGAGCAACACAAGCTTCCTCATGTGGGTAAAAGTATATATGTATCAAGTTTAGTGAAGCACAGCGTGTGCAGACACATCATTAACAACATGCAAATCACACAACACACTGGACTATTTACAGCTCTCGTGTAAACAAAACCAAGCACATCACACAGTTGTGAAAAAACAAGGGCAGTGTCAGGGAAGTATAACTCATAATAATATATAGATAATATAACTAGATGTGTATGAATTATAAATATGTGCAATTTTTTTACACTGATTGCTAGGCATCCAAGCAGAGCTATTTCATTCCATCATGCTGCACTAAGAGCAATTTCCAGAGGCCCGGGTAATATTGCAATCAAGAGTATTGTATTTGTGAGAAGAACACTGTATGTACTGTAGGTACAGTGCAATTTGAATATTAACAAATAGCGTTTTATCCGGTAGCGGTAATCCGTTGCATAGTTGTGGCCTGTTGAATGTGGCTCGAGAAATCTTGTCTGGCAGGCAAAGAGTTAAAATCGTAGTGTTTGGCAATTATTTGGCACTTCCAGTTCCCCCCCGGCCCACCAGTGGGCGCCGGCCCACAGTTTTAAAATCCCTGATCTAGAACATTTATTGCGGACCCAGGTGCAATATCTCATCCTCTTTCACACGCTCAATGTTTAGGCAATATTCTATTTTATTGTATTCATTTTTTAGGTGCATTTTGAGACGTGAGAGTTATTGATCTGTCAGAGATTAGGATGTTATTCAAGGCTCCCTCCAGCTGCTACCCGAATTCTCTCTCTCTCTTGAGGCTCCAATTTCACACTGTAAAATCCTGAGTGTTGACATTTCTTTTTGAGAGTTTTATCGGTTCCAGTTTCACGCTCTAAATGAACACTGGAGTTTCGCAGTGTGCCATGCATGCCTTCAGACAAAGGCAGCCCTGAAACACTATATTGTGTATAATGGCTCCTTCCCGACACCAGCCAGCTAATTGAATAGCAAGATTAAAGCCACTATTACAAAGAATTAGCAGGCTGCACAATAGAATTAAAACTGTTTAATTGTCCATAACAGATTTCTTAATGGGTCATAAGAGTTATCGTCATTGAAGTGTTGGTGGTCTAGGAAGTGTTTGCTCTCACGCAGGCTCTTGAAACTGACAAAGGTTTGTTTTCGCCTCCGTGCATTTTACAGTGTGGGTACACCATAAAGCTTGTTGGTTATCTTGTTCAGTGGAATGATAGGAATCCAACAGTGTTTCTTATTTCCTCTCGTCGTTTATTGCTGCCGTAAAAAAAAAAGAAAACTTTAAGAATTATTATAAGATAGTTTGTTCTGGCCATGTATTTTCATTGACACAGAAGCATTTCCAAGAATGCTAATAAATAATTCTGCATCGTGATTCGTGAGGGAGGACCTCTTTCCTGTCATCTGTACTGTAGGTGCATCTGTTTTTATGCAGACACAGGGCTCAAAATTGACTTTTTACTTGGCAGCACTGGTGCTCCCAAATTTAGGAGCGCCCACCAAAATGAAGAAAGAAAGTTAAAGTAATACAATGCAGGTCCACAATTAACGATTTTTAGCAGCCTCTGCTGGTCATTACCGTCAATGCAGGTCGTTCGTTTATTCCTGCGCTACCCAGAATTCCATTTGTTTTCACCGGAAGATGGAAGCGTTTCAAAAAGCATTATTTTAATTGTTTTATACTATCTGTAGATCGTTTCTCTTAGCCAGTGGAGCTTAAGTTACCGTGAGCTGTGTTTTCTTTTGCTGTTGTTTTTCGATCTTCAAATCCTACAATCTCTTAAAAACAGCGTGAGATTCCTTTTTTGTTATTAGCGCGGTAGTTCCTGGCCAAACAGGAAACCGGTGCGGTAGTTCCTGGCCAAACAGGAAACCGGTGCATTTCCGTTTCCGTTTTCCGGCCGGATGACGTCATTTTCACGTGAATGATTACCCTAGCCACCGTTTCAATAGAAAATAGTTTATAAAAGGCTTTCGGGGGTGAAATTCATGGAGTGGGTGTTGACATTTGCCACTCACAAAAGATATACAATTTAACATTAGTTTTGTTGAAAAAGTTACCTAGTATTACTTTAAAACCATGTGGCCTACTCTGTGTTGAGTTTGCATGTTCTCCCCGTGTCTCCTAGGGTAGTTAATACCCTCACAAAAACATGTAGTAATCCTGGTCGCTATACTGCCTCCCCCATGACAGCCGGGGCTTCTGATGAAGGGGAAGGGAACTGGTTGGAATAACGTGTTCCTTCCACGCGCTACGTCCTACCAGGGAAACTCTCCCCTGTCAGGTGACAAGAAGGTCAGTTGGCTTTCATGCATTGAAGGAAGCATGAGCTCGGCCCTGGCCTCCCTGGCTGTGGGGGACTGGTGTAGCGCTGGTGTAGGGCTGGTGTAGCGCCCAGGATCACTTAGGATATTGGCACCGGGTGAAAAAAATTTGATTACAAAAATCGCGGGATAAAAAAAAAAAAAAAAAAAACATGTGTTAAGTAGGCTTAACACATGGTACAGTAGGACACTAGACACTACTATGGTTGTATACAATATCCTGGGACCAGGATTTAGAATATGGTCTCCTGGCTCTCTGTCCCTCCTCCATCCATCTCTTCACTAAGACTGAGGTATCAAGGAGGCACGGTGGCGCAGTCGGTAGCGCTGTCGCCTCACAGCTAGAAGGTCCTGGGTTCGATTCCCGCCGGGGGACGCTGTGGGCGCTGGGGGCGTGTCTTCTCCTCCGCGTCATCAGCGCCCATACCCTAGGTGGGGTCGGCAAAAGGGCCTACTCTGTGTGGAGTTTGCATGTTCTCCCCGTGTCTCCTAGGGTAGTTAATACCCTCACAAAAACATGTAGTAATCCTGGTCGCTATACCGCCTCCCCCATGAAAGCCGGGGCGCCTGATGGAGGGGAAGGGAACTGGTTGGAATAACGTGTTCCTTCCACGTGCTACGTCCAATCAGGGAAACTCCCTCCTGTCAGGTGACAAGAAGGTCAGTTGGCTCTCATGCCTGAAGGAAGCATGAGCTCGGCCCTGGCCTCCCTACTGTGGGGGACTGGTGTAGTGCTGGTGTAGCGCCCAGGATCACTTAGGAAATTGGCACCGGGTGAAAAAAATGGGTTACAAAAATCGCGGGATAAAAATGTAATTAAAAAAAAAAGACTGAGGTATCAAACGTCTCAAGAGCAGGACCCTATACACTGATTTATTTATAAATGTATTGCGACATCTTCTCCTCTCCGCCTAGAGAAAAAGCTGTGTGTGTGTGTGTGTGTGTGTGTGTGTGTGTGTGTGTGTGTGTGTGTGTGTGTGTGTGTGTGTGTGTGTGTGTGTGTGTGTGTGTGTGTGTGTGTGTGTGTGTGTGTAGGCTACACACAGACCCACTTTTCATTTTACACTCTCAAGAGTTAAAGATCTATAAGGGTCCATTTGGTTACCAACTCCATCATTTAGCTGGGGACCACCTGGAACCCCCTCAAGGACCACTGGTTGAGAACCACTGGTATAAATGAATCATATGTTATTAACGACATACTTAATTTTCTTCTTCGTTAAACGTTCTTCTTTCCTCATCATTTTGTCACGTTTGGTGTCATGATTTTGTGCCTAATCAAGCAAGTTCAAGTAAAATGTATTTACATATGCAAATAGGGGCCAACAAATTGGTTATGATTTATTTGGTAATTGAAGACGATTTCACAGTTGAAATAAAACAAAATAATAGTGTTAACAAACTCACTCAACAAACAACAGAACACGTACAACACACACACACACACACACACACACACACACACACACACACACACACACACACACACACACACACACACACACACACACACATCTAACATCTTTATTTGCGTTCACATTTAACAAGAAATAAGTCTTGATCACAAACAATAGTAGATGCACAAACTTGGTAAAACTCAACGACAAGTATTTCAGGATACAGATCACGGGTACAGGAAGCATCGCCTCCTCCATATGTGGTGACTGACACACACACACACACACACACACACACACACACACACACACACACACACACACACACACACACACACACACACACACACACACAACACCACTCTCATTACTAAATAAGAAAAAGAGGTTGCTCATCAACAATGGGTTTTCTCAGTGGAGTGCTAGACCCAAAATCCAGTATACGTACATATAAAAAGTAGAAATTGAAAAAAAATCCCCAAAAGGTAGCACATCCAAAATGTCAAATCAATGGAATACAAAGTACTCACATTTACTTTTATTGGCACACACCAATAAACAAACGCTTACGTGCTTCGGCTATGAGCCTTCATCAGAGCATCCACTCTCATTACCTCATTACCTGTTAAGGGAATGGTACACTTTTCTCCACACACATTAGCGAGCGTTTATTTTGTCAGGCTGACGCAAAAGCTCCCCAAACACAGTTTTTATAGTATGTATTTGTGTGAGCGTACAGTATGTATATGTGTGTGTGCGTGTGTGTGTGTGTGTGTGTGTGTGTGTGTGTGTTTGTGTGCGCGTGCGTGTGCGTGCGTGTGCACAACTGTGCATGAATGCCATTGTGTCTATGTGCATGCACTCCCACTTCATATTAAACGACTAATTTGGGGCTCATTCAATTGAGTGGAGGCATCTGGATGTGGGGGCTTTAATTTCTTTTAATTTCCTCAGCTGTCATTAACTCCATATTACCCTTTTGATAACACTTAGAAAACGGGAATCCATTAAATGGATGGCGGTTGGTTGTGGTGGTGCGTGAAGAGTGTCAGAAAATAATCTGCCTAAATTATTAGCAAATCACTTCTCCGCTAATTGTGTCTGAGAGAGATGATTCTTTTGATGGGGGAAGAATGCAGCCGCTGAAAATCATATGGAATTTGTGAGTACAGTGCATTACACACATTGAGAAACAACAGTATCACAATGCTCTGATCTTCTGAAGTAAAAATAAATGGAGTCCGCAGACTGGAAGACTTGAGTTTATTTACGCTTCAACCTACATTGGTCAAAATGTAAATAAACTCCAACAGACTGGGAGCAAGTCACTTTCCAGTGTGCATACTCTATTTATTTTTCCTGTCTCTGGTTTTTATAATGGATGTCCTTTTCTTTCATCACATTAGTTTGTAGTCCCATGAATTTACGGTCCAATGAGTTACACATTAACACATTGACCGCCAGAGGTTAATCTGATAATGTACTCACCAGTGCCAACGTTTTATTGTTGTTTTTTTTTTTTTTCACGTCGCCATAGACCTCGTTAAAATCCTTAGGATTGAGCTGTGCACTGTTTGTAAACATCGCGGAGATCTCCCTGCGTGTACCAGTCCAAACCACGTGTCAAACGGAGCCGCCATGTTGTAGTTAGAACGGTTTATGTTAAACAGTGATCAGCGAGGAGAAAAACTACAATCGAAGAAAATGGCGTTTCAGTGTGCGCTTTAGAATGGAGGCCTACGGGATCTGCAAAACGTGATCCTGAATAATTCCATTTCCGGTGGTGTTACGATGAAATGTGCCGTACTAGAAAATTGAAAAAAGTTTTTTTTTTCGAAAAAAAGGAAAAAGCACCACAGCCCGTAGGCTACGGGATCGGCGCTGTACAGTTGGATTTATCGGCCCGTAGGTTACGGGCCCGGCGGTGAGAGTGTTAAAGGGATAGTTCACCCCCAAAATGAACCCCATGGAGACTTGAATTCATGGATATGTTTTGTTGTTTTTGTGGCATTCCTAAGCCAATAATTTGGTGACTATAGCTCGAATGACGGCCCTGAAATAAATGCCAAATAATGATAGTAGGTAGTCAGACACTTGTGTGTAAGCAGTTAGATAGGTCGCTACTATCACAGTGACTATCTGGCTACTGTACAGCAGTTTCTCATAGCAGAAACAGGGAATGTGGGAGTGAACATAATTGGCTCTTAATTAGAAATATGACATTCATTAAATAATCATTACAATCTTGAGATTTCCCAAACATCTGCTGTGTTTTCTCGTCAAGCCTGAGTGGAAGGTTGGTATTAAGTGTAATCAATAGCTCCTTAATTACAACCCTATCAGAGACAGCTGTTATTCACTTAAAAAGGCAAATAGGATATAACCGCCAGATGTTGGTGCAAGGTTGTTATCTCCGCCAGGCTGAGGGCCAGGGATGGAGATTATGATTTCACCCTTGTGTGTGTGTGTGTGTGTGTGTGTGTGTGTGTGTGTGTGTGTGTGTGTGTGTGTGTGTGTGTGTGTGTGTGTGTGTGCGTGTGCGTGCGTGTGCGTGCGTGTGAGCGAGTGCAAAGCTAATCTCGCAAAGTGATGGACTGATCAGCGTCAAAACATTTTGCGTGTTGGAAGACACTTCACCCCACTTTTCAAATCGGCCTCATGGTGGTCCTATGCAGTGCTATTTATAGTCTACAAACTGTTGAGCCATTTGTTGGGTTTGTCATACTGTTTTCCTGTAATTGGCTTTCAAAATGAGTGGGAGAAGCCTTTAAAACTGTATGCTCTACTGTATGCATTAATACAACATCCAATTAAGCCAAAATTGGAATCACATGTTGAGGGGCCTCTTTAGAGCGCACCTCCAAAAGCACTTTCACTTCTGACTATAGGGAGCACCACAAATGTGAAACGTTGAGCTGTATGTCATAGAAATAGACACTATTCCCCCCTGCAGCTTCCTCTGCTGACGGCTGCAGCCCATGACATTACACAGCCCTATGTAGGCCACCCGGCCTGGCATAGATATGCACTCCGCAGAGTACACCTTTTCTAGTGTGCAATGCTGAGGCAATAAATACATTATACATTTATCTCCCATATCCTTGTTGTCTTTTGTTTAAAGAAAACATATAAATATATCCCCTTTTGTACACACAGATGAAAAGGCTGAACACCGGTATAAAATAAGTTCTATGTAGGTTCTATGTTAAAGGGGAAGACCACTCATTTTCAACATTTAACTATGTCTTTAATACACATTAGAGCTGTTGTGTGGAAACAATAAAAAAGTACCCCCCCCCTTCTGTGTTGCCTAGAAAAGGATAATTGATTGAGGTCATGTGATCAGTGACATACGCAGGGTGTACTTTAAGTTGAAAGGCTCACTTCGCATAGAGCCCTATTGACTTGAATGGACTGGGAACCAAAACACTGAACCAAAATATTCTATGTCTGCTCTTTAATCACTGGTGGCCCCTTCCTTTGGCAGGCGCTTGGCATACAGCACACCACGGGACTCAAACCCGGAACCCCCCCCCCCGCCCACCAGCACCATGTGACAATTGCAAGTCAATAAACACCGTCTGAGCTTTCCTGAGCATTTTTCTGATGCTTATTTTATTTCTTCCCCCAACTTAACGGTTGAGTTCACACCAAGGCACCGTGGCAATATCAATCACGCTACATACTGTATGCAAAGCACGCTGTGTAGCATCAGGTATGCATTGCCTATTCTAGGATTAAAGAGGGATTTCTCATATCGAAAATAAACCTTTTTTCCCTGACCTAACTCAACGGGTTGAACCGAGCCAGCTCAGTGAGTCAGATAAATATTCAAACGGCGCGTCTCGTTTACACACGTTGTAGCTTTTGGGATGCGGTGCCAGTGTCGACTAAAGGCTTATTCAATTTCCCTCACTCTCTCCCCCCCCCCCCCCCCCTGTGCTGTCCATGCTGAGCAGCTGACCTGTACAGGTCACGGCACCACAGGCAAAAGATTTGCCACAAAATCTATAACCAGTCATTACCTTTTATGCCATACCGTATATCATTAACCCTTTGAGACCGGGAACGCATCTGTGTGTCATTTTTAGATTTGAACTAAAAAGCATTATTTTACACTTTTGGCTATTCAAAAATAGCAGATCTACAAGCTCATAGCGCGGCACCGAGTGCCGCGCTACGAGCTTGTAGATCTGCTATTTTTTTTTAATCTTCACAATCTGAGCAAATCATATATTGTTTTAAAGCGAACATTTGTGACTCAAATCTTTGCTTCTGGGGGTCCCTGGAACAAAGTATTTTGAGATGGGGGTCCGCGGCCAAATACATACTGTATCATTTTGGGGGTTCTTGACATGAAAAAGTTTGAGAACCACTGACGGCAACATAGGTTTTTTTCAAAAAAACTGTTAGGATTTAGAAAACATTTTTTGAATCGGCCTCAGGTCTTAATGGGTTAAGAGGGCTGCAGGGGCTATATAGAGTTGCCGTCTGGGGATGGAAGGTTCGGGGGGTTCGTTCCTTGCCGTTCCTCGATTGCAGTTCCTCTCTGAAATGTGTCAAAGTGTCCTTGAGAGATCCCTGTTCAGTGGCTGCCCACTGCGCATACAGTAATATTTAGGATGGCATAACCCATGAAGACCCGAGGCAGATTCTACAAAGGTCTTCTAAATCCCAACAGTTTCCTGAAAAAACGTATGTTTCTATATCAGTGGTTCTCAAACTTTTTCATGTCAAGGACCCCCAAAAAAAATATGTATTTGGCCCGAGGACCCCCCCCCCCCCCCCCCAATTCAAATGTTTTTGTTCCAGGGACCCTCAGAAGCAAATATTTAAGTAAAAACAAATTGCTTTAAAAATATATATATATTCAAAGATTTGCACAAATATTCACGATTTTTCTAAAATAGCAGATCTACAAGCTCGCAGCGGGGCACGAAGTGACGCGCTGTGAGCTTGTATTTCTGCTAGCCAAAGTATAAAATAATGGTTAATAATAATGGATAAGTGGTTGAAATATAATTGTTGGGGGGTTTTAATGGGTTAAATGCAGAGGATACATTCTAGTATGTGCAACTGTGCAAGTTACCGTTACCTTTCTTAACATGTTCGTCTTATTTATTTTGAGTTAAGTTCTGAATGCTTGAATATTTAAATAATTTCTATCCAAAATGTCACAAAAAGTCATCAGTTAAAAATCTAATCGTCCCCTTCGTTTTCCGACCTGACTCAGCCAGATGGGGGCGGTATTGAGTTTCACAATACACCCTGCATCTGGGATCGCTCAGGGAGTAGAGCTACCCGGTCGCTGCGTGTACGAACCAATCAGCGGCTGCTAGGGGCGGGATCATCCAATCACCTGCCAAGTAGCTTGAAAAAATTAAACGCCGTCTTGCATCGATTCTCAACAAAATGTCTGTCGCAAGCTTCTTCCATTTGGCGGAGTCAGGTTAGGTATGGCCAGTGGAAGTTTAAAAGTTTTATAAGCGTTACTGTTTGTGTTACAATGCATCTATTCAGCTCATATCAAACGCAGTGTATTGAACAGTTTGGATTGGGGTCCCAGAGATTAAAAACAAAAGATCAAAACGGGGATCTGTGGCCTGATGCACGTGAAACTGTGGGTCCTTGAAACGAAAATAGAAACAACGCTTCAAGCTATCCCACATCCTGACTAAAAGCTAATGAGGGGTTTTTGCTATTCTCCTGTTGATTCGACCCAAGACCTTCATGGCGGCGCAACCACTCGCAGCAGGCTCCTCGTTACAATCTACCTCTTCTGTTCACTTTGCCTTCACGTCGTTCCAGATTGTGTTCGACACGCTTTTCTCCTCGCTCGCAGGCAAATGAGTGCACTCTTACAGCCCTGTACAAACCAGCGCTGTGTTGGTATCAAATAGACGATCTAAAAATAGGCCGTCCCCATAGGATTATTCACTTCAGTTGATGCAAACAATCTACTGTATCTGGGGAAGTTATAGGAAGCCTTTCATGATGGATGGCCGATGACAAATTTCCATCTCGCATGATGCCAGAACCCAGTTGTGTATATATGGTATACAGTACGCAGCGCAGTATGTGCATTCAAGAATCTCCCCCAAGTCCCTTGGGGTTTTTAAGGTGACTTACTAGAGCAGTTGTTCTGAAAGTGGGGTCCAGGATCCCCCAGGGATCATGGGGGGTCAGTTTAACCATTTTGACCTTATTTACTATTTGAAAATAGCCGATCTACAAGCTTGCTATTTTCAAAAAGTCTTTAAAAAAAAAGTACATCTTTGAAATATTTCAACAACACAAATCTTGTATGGGGGACCCTAGCACGCAAAATATTTTCCGATGGCGATCCGCGACAAAATACATATTAGGAGAGCTTTGCCCCTGCCTCAGTGTTCATTTAGACTGCCCTAGCGAGTCCGATATCATGTCTAGAGGGGCGGGTTCAAAATCTCCGGAGAAAAATTCCGCCGGATCCTATTGGTTCACCAATCTGTCCGTCAGCCCCCGCCCGCCCCACGCCCCTCCTCCTCCCCAATGTGCAGCATTGAGAGCCCTGACGTCACCACATTTGGAGCGACGCCCACTGCACTCTGGTTGGTTGGGGAAACGAAACACTTCCTATTCCAGGAACGTCAACAGGCTGGTCCAGGCTCTTATTTTTGAGCAAAAAAATAAAATAAAAGCCTGGAGATCGAGGCTAGTGTTCATTTAACCTGAGTGTGTATAAGAAATACACCCCTAAATAACCCCGTATGGGTCCGTTGGAGGACGGCCTCCTATTTTTTATGTTTGATGTTGAACTTTGAGTTTAAAGCATTCTGACAGCTATTTAAAAGGAGCCTTTCCTTCCCAGTCATGCTTTGGACTGAGAGGATGCGGTTTAGTCACTTCCCTGCTCACGCAGTCTACTGTCTGCCCCGACATGACGTTCCTAATGAGCAGAGGATTTTCTCGGCTCAGGCTACAAGTCTCTCGTGTGTCGGCTTTTCTCATTCCCTGAGGGTGCATACGAGGGGTTTCTTTCTAAAGAAATATTTGACATGATTTGTTTGAATTAACCCATTTTGACCGGGAACGCATCATCTGTGTCATTTTAAGATTTCTTTGGCTATTAAAAAATAGCAGATCTACAAGCTCATGGCGCGGCACCGAGTGCCGCGCCATGAGCTTGTAGATCTGCTATTTTTGAAGAATCGTGATTTTTTTTTTGTTGAAGATTTTTGAATATATATATTTTCAAAGCGATTAGTTTTTTACTCAAATCTTTGCTTCTGGGGATTCTACAAATGTCTTCTAAATCCTAACAGTTTTTTCCTTTTGAAAAAACTTATGTTGCTTTAATAACTGTGGTTCTCAAACTTTTTCATGTCAAGGTCCCGCAAAATGATATGTATTTGGCCGCAGACCCCCATCTAAAAATATGTTGTTCCAGGGAGCCCCAGAAGCAAATATCTTAGTTACAAATGTTGGCTTTAAAAATATATATATTCAAAGATTTGCACAAAATTTCATGATTTAAAAGAAAATGCAGATCTACAAGCTCATAGCGCGGCACTCGGTGCCGCGCTATGAGCTTGTAGATCTGCTATTTTTTTAATAGCCAAAGAAATCTAAAAATCACACCCAGTGTGAAGTGGGCGGTGTGGTCATCACAGTGGTCATCATAGTGATGGAAGCTCACTTCCAAAAAAAGTTCATTTTTGGAAGTGCATAATCCTATTTATAGGTTATTAATGTCATCATGTGTCTCACTAGCCAATCACAGTGCTGAATAGAGTCAGCCAATAGAGTCAGCCAATCACAGTACAGCTAGGGGTCTACTAATGGGCCAATCACAGTGCAGGAAACTAATACTAATGAGGTGTCCCAACCCCACTTATAGGGGCGGCTACACCGCCCAAAAATGACATAGATGCGTTCCCGGTCTTAATGGGTTAAAAAGAGCCTAATATCTCCAGTTATTATATTAATGTTTCAAGTCTAAGTGTTAGTCATTTTGTCTCTGAGGACCTCAGCTGCGTACTGTCACGTCACAAATAACTAGCCGCCATACCATGTGCTCATATAAGCATGACCAAAGCAAACACGTTGCGAAATGATTGATAGGCAGGAACCAGGTGGACCCTTACAGGTCCATTTGCAAAAGCTCAAATCTAAGTTTTTCAAATTGATTTCAAGATTCATACAAGCTTAAATCTTAAGACTCTTAATGACTTCAAGATTGTGCAAGGATATCGGTCAAAACATGAGTAATCGATGGTCTAGGACTCGAGTCGGGTTCGGCGTCGGACCCAAAAAATATGTCATCCGTTGGGCTCTAATGAATATAAGGTATAAAGATAGCAGAAAAAGAGAGACACACTGTGTATAGTAGCCTCTATGGAGTGTGGCGTTCTGTTGTGTTGGAGCTGATGTCCGCCTTGGCTTGACCAGGCTTGTCAACAGTCAATCAGTCCTCATTTCCTTTTGTTGTGACAAACTGAGAAAACTATATTGATTGACTCTAGCTGACACACACACACACACACACACACACACACACACACACACACACACACACACACACACACACACACACACACACACACACACACACACACACACACACACACACCCCCAAGTGCACCCAAGCACAGTGAGTGATGCTGGTGTAAATGCTGAACATCTGTGTCTGACCGTAACAAGGAACATTGCGATCCCTTCACGCAATTGGTGTGATCACTCAGCCAATCAATAGCCCCTTGAAGACACCAGGAAATGACACTGCCTGCAAGACAGGACCTGCTTCTTCTCTCTGTGGGAAATAGAATAGAGCAGTGATTTCCAATCTGCAATACCACGAGCAGTGTTGTGAGTGATTCGAATTTTCTTAAAACCTTGAAAAAAAAGTTTTAATTTTGATACCGATAAATAGGAACTTAAGTTTCACTTAAAGAAAGTGAAACTTTGGAAGAGCATGTAAGTTGGATCCGAGTTGAACAGTAGACAATCACCGCTCTAGGATAGTGGTTCTTAACCCATTGGGTGCCCGAATGTTATAATAACAGATTATGTTCGGTGCCAGAGATCTCACCGTTGCGCTGCGCTGTGCTGTTTAAAGCTGTAGACTCCACAACGAGCAATCCATGAAAAACAATGCATGTGTGTAGGGTGCGCGATGGTCCTGGCTAAAGCCTGGAACAACAACATGTCTCATGCGAGTCACCATTGCAGAGCGATCGCGCATCGAGAATGACTCGTTTTGCCCACTGTAAAAACTTAAGGAGATACAGAGGTTTTTAGCAAGGAGATAGAATGGAAGCCAGATTTTTTGGCACAGTGATCCATCTGTCCCTTACTTCTTAGAGTGTTCATGGGTGATTCCAGGGCTGCGCTAGCCCCCCCCCCCCCCCCCCCCCCATTGTGAAAAAAATAAGGTAAATAAAACGTATATTTACGACCCTTCAGGGTTCCTTGAGGGAAATTGACCCTTACATGTCTGTATGGGTCCATTTACAGTAGTTCCATTTGTGCACTCTCTCATAGTTATGGGAATCCTTGAAATGTAAAAGTTTGAGAACCACTGCTCTAGGTCAGGACAGTGGTTCACAAACTGGGGGTCGGAGTCAATTATTTTGGGGGGTCCCCAGATGATTAGCTTAAATGTGCAACATTGTTTTCTCACTCAACAGCAAACAAACCAACATACAGTATATAAGTGTATACAGGGTTTCTGCACTTTCCTTAAGTTACAATTTAATAATGACCTTTAAGACGTTTTTAATACCAAATTGGCCAAATTGTCAAATATTACGTAAGAAAGAGGCAAACGCGCTGCGAGGCGTTGTGAGCTCGTAGATCGGCTGTTTTCACAATGTTTATCTGTGGAACGAACCGAGTCAAAGTGAATGTAATGCCTACAATTTGTGCTTGTCACGTGTGGGGGGGGGGGGGGTCCCCAGTTCAAATATGATTATTTGGGGGGGTCTGAAAAGTTTTTTGCTCTATGCCCACAAGCAGCCAACCTGTATAAAGTAATGCGGCCTCACCACTGAACACTGAACACCACATGATTTATGTGGCTTCACTCACAAACTGCACACATAGTAAGGACTTACTGTCGATAGATAAAAGCTTGGACACACTGTTGTTACAGTAGATTAGATGTCTTATAGTGAGAGTTTGTGGCTGACTGGCCACAAAAAAAGTAAGGTTACCTTGGGTTATTTTACTTAAGGTTTAGGATTCTTGACTTTGTGTCTTTCTGCATAAATAATTTAGCGTGTCTGCTTCAACAAAAGCAGAATATTTGTAGCGCTCTCGCTTGTTTCCCTTTTATCCTTTTATCACTCCGTTTGGTGTGCGTGTCTGTCTGTGCGTGTCGTGTTTGTGTGTGTGTGTGTGTGCCTGCGTGCATGCGTATACGTGCGTGCGTAGCAGCATGTGCATGTGCCACCGCACACAGCGACCTCTCACTATAAAGCTTCTTAAGCTTTCTCCGGGGACAGAGCTTAGTGTAAACAAATGGAGAGAAGGGGACGAGCGGAGGAAGGCTGGAATGGGAGGAGATTATCAGACTCTCTCCTGTTGAATTCAGGGGAGATCAGTGAGTCATTTACGCAACATAAGTCATTTAAGATGTCTCATTCTCTTACAAACCTAATGGATTTAAACACGGGCAGCTTTTGAACGGCTTATGAGCTTGCCAGTCAATCAAAAAAAGATTGTTTGTGTGCTAATTTGTTTTTGTTTGTTTGTTCTCTTTCTGATTTGCCCTCAGTGGCAACCTTCGCCATCGCACTACCTCTATCTTTCTTTTTGTCTGTCTGTCTGTCTATCTGTCTCTCCCTCTCTCTTTGCTGCTAGAGTACTACAGTAACAGTTCAAACAAACACACTCACACACACGCGCACTCACGCATGCACACGCACACACACACACATTTTTATTTACACATTCAAATAAAGTCAGCGTTGGAAGTTGGTGTCAAATCCTCTGGGATTGTCACCCAAATCAATAGGATTCATACTGGAATTTGATGGAGGGTTAATATTTGGTGTAGCGTTCATCCTAGAATCTGATGGAAAAGATTACATTTGGACACAGATAGTTAGGGTTCATCCAAGGTTTCATCCAGACAACTTTCTGAAAGTATTGCCTTAAGGGTATAAAGCCAAGGCCATGGGGTCGTCAATCAGTAAGGGCAATCATCTGGAGTTCATGGCCGTTCACAGTTAATTTCATGGCATCTAGTACTTTTTGAGATCTTTTGTTATGTGTGGAACTGTAAATTTGGCCTCATCTAATGGTGGTAGTATAGGAAATCATCAAAAGAACAACTGCATTGAAAAGTTGCCTTCGGGCCGAAACACGTTAGTTTGTGTCCTGTGACTGTTGCTTATTAAAAATTTGAAGAGACGTTCAACTTGTGAGTGCGGTTGTTCTTTTGATGTTCTATGTATCTTGGCATCTTCCCCCGACAGAGGTCAAAGACAGTTCATCCGTTTTAGTTGAGCACGCTGAGCCTTTGAAGTGGTAGCATTCAACTAGAGTCATCATCTGGGCTTAATGAAGGTGCACCAAAAATGCCTTAGAAATCCAGCCACTAGGTTAAAAAATGTGTTGTTTGGGGCCCAAGGAACGGACGGACAGACCAAACAACCAATGGGCAGACACAGCCATTATACATACTGCTGCCACTAGCCAAGCTAAAAACACACGCACGCACGCACACGCGCACACACACACACACACACACACACACACACACACACACACACACACACACACACACACACACACACACACACACACACACACACACACACACACACACACACACACACTCAGGATGCCCACAGGGGGAATTGTGCCTCACAGTGGTTCAGAGTTGTTACCAAGGTGACTAATACTTTGCCTTGCTGAGCAGCAGCTTAGCCATTTTTAATTTTTTTTACAAGTATCAATCATCTCTTCATGAATACCGAGTCCCAGGCTCCATCTCTCCATGTGGGTGATCTGCGCCAAAACGTTAGTCATTTTCAAGATGTGTCATGCTAATGAACATGTAATGCTAATAATGATTCATTCTCTCTTCTCTTTCCTTCCTCTCATTCGTCCACTTGATGTCTGGCCCGGCTACCTTCGGCTGCTTTCTCATCAACAGGTAAGCAGATAATTTCCTGCCTCGCCCTCTCCTCGTCCCTCATTCTCTTTGAGTCCTACTTCACTTTCTTTAACCCATTAACACATTGGGTGCCAGAGGTTTATTAAAATATTATACGTTGAGTGCCAGCATTTCTTCCATCCACTTGCGTTATACATTTCGTGCTGTGAGAAGCCCCGACGCGGAAATGCATGTAAACAAAGCGTGCGTGCGAGACGGCGGAGGGTCCCGACTAACGCCTGGAACAATAATATTTCCAACGCGACCCTCCATTGCAGCGTGATCGCCGATCGAAAACGGCTCGTTTCCACCACATTAAAAAGAAATGGAGATATTAAGCTTTTAATCAAGGAGATAACATTGAAAACGCCGACCGGAAGGATTTTTGACATGGAGCCTCATCCAGCCTCTTCTTCTCAGAAACTGCTTGGGTGATGTCAAAGTTTCGTTTTAGCGCCCCACGTGGCCCACATGTATAAAAATAGAATTGGGTCAAAAACGGTCCGGACCGTTTTCGGCACTTCTCGTTTGGACCCTCAAAAACGGTCCGGACCGTTTTTGGCATTCAATGTGTTAAGACCTGAGCTAGGCCGATTCTACCCATGTCTTCTAAATCCCAAAAGTATTCTGAAAAACGTATGTTTCTATATCAGTGGTGCTCAAACTTTTTCATGTCAAGGACCCCCAAAATGATATGTATTTGGCCGCGGACCCCCATCTCAAAATATGTTGTTCCAGGGACCCCCAGAAGCAAAGATTTGAGTTACAAATGTTCGCTTTCAAAAATATATATTCAAACGTTTGCACAAGTTTTCACGATTTTTCAAAAATAGCCAAAGTGTAAAATAATGCTTTTTAGCTCAAATAAAAAAAATGACACAGATGCTTTCCTGGTCTGAATGGGTTAATTCATGTTGAACAGCCCATTCTGGTCAGGCAGGTGGACATAAGTGATGCCATATCACACTCAACAACAACCTTCAGGTTTTGCAAATAGAGGCCCAACAGTATTTATCTTATGGCCAAAGTCTCTTATTGGCACCATCTTTAATAAATGCTCACAGAACTGTTAAGTTCCGACTAACAAGACAACACCCCAACCTCTTCGAATGGAGAGGCATCTATATCTGAAGTATTTAGGAACACTGGCTAAACCCCTATGACATCATATCTGTTGCGTGATTAGGCTTTTTCTAATGAGTTTTATTTTTCCAACATTGCCAACTCTCTCTCACTTTATGTAGTTACTGACAACGCTGAGAGCTGACTGTGTGTCTTAATGGCTGCTGGAGATGTAGAATATTTCACTGTGTAGAAAAGGCACTGCGCTTCGCCCCGGATGTTCAGTAATCTCATAGCAACAGCAGACCAGCACCACCAGTGGTTTCTCTCGCCTTCTTTTTTTAGCACTACAAGTTCAATGGAAAGAGAAAAAAAAAAGAGGTGTTCTGTAGATGCAAGGCCTTGGTTAGAAGTGAAGAGGTTAGAAGGAAGCTTTCAGAGGTCAGGCCGATGATGGCGTCTGCAGTAAATATCTATAATGGGCGATAATAAACCGAGAACATGGAGGAACCCTGCTGTTGTCAGCAGAAAGCCCTTACCCTACATCATTGTAATGGACAGTGTCCAGCCTCCCGCCATCACCGACCACCCAAGAAAAAGACCCACTAGTGCCACTTTACTGTATCTCTATAAAGGTGTTATATTGATGGCGTTTTTTATGTAGATGCATAATAAAAAGAAGCTGATACATCCACAGAGCTTTTAAAAAGGATTTATGATTATGAAAGCATCATTTCAGTAATTCTGTCGGGTCCAAAAAATTTTATAAGTTTATGATAAGTTTGTGTTTACCTCTGTAAACGGACAGCCGCCAATATCCATGTTGCTTCCGTTTTTGTTGGGGAGGCACCCGATGCATTACAATGCTGCCAACTGTTACAGTGCTGCCATGACTAGGGGAATAAGGAACCTTATGCAACAGAGGTGTTGAATGTTGTCTATATAGCACATTTAAAGGTTTCATGACATCACATTTCTTTTTTTGGGGGGGGGGGGGTTCACATGACAAAACGTTGAACATTCACTGGATTTTGTGTGGTCTGGGGTTTTCTGAATAATTAGGCGCAGAAAAGTGCTGTGAGTGGGCCGTGGACAGATACACCTATGCCAAGTCAAGTTTGTAATGTTGCCATGTATACTGTATATGTACCTGATTAAAACAAACCGGCATCTGATGGAAATGATAAACATGCATGTATGCAGGTTCAGTCTGCTCTTCCAGCGCTACATTTCAGCAGACTTTGATTGACCCCAGCGATGATTGACCCCAGCTAAATTGGTTAATAAAGCGTCACAATCATTTTAACCCCTTTATCCATATTTTATACTTTGGCTATAAAAAAATTGCTGATATACAAGGTCATAGCGCGGCACCGAGTGCTGTCCGTGCTATGAGCTTGTAGATTTTAGATTATTTTTGCAAATCTTTGAATATACATATTTTCAAAGCGAACATTTGTAAGTCAAATCTTTGCCTCTGGGGGTCCCTGGAACAAAAATATTTTGAGATGCGCGTCCGCGGCCACATACATATCATTTTGGGGGTCCTTGACATGAAAAAGTTTGAGAACCACTGTGTCACAGCATGTGACAGGGCAACGTGCCCAGAATCAGACACTCAGAACATGACTCCTGACATAAGGCTGAATCTTTTCAGGCTTTGTTATGACTTTACAGTTTTGCTAGCTAAGTTGAAACCGTGCCACCACAGCACACTGTGGCCGTATGTAGCACGCTTTAGCACACGGTACTTATACTGCACTAATTCGGTATCTAACCATGATGTTGCCGGCTCCGGTCCCTCATTACCCATCACCCCATTTACCAGCTGGCTCATCATTACCCATCTCCCCTGGTGGCCTGTGTCACTCAAATGGTCTGGTCGGAAAAACTGGAAGTAAATTAATGTGTGGAAGTCAAGAAATATGGCCTGTTTTGCATGCTTTGTGGCAGATTTGTCAGGAATTGATTGCGCCATGAGAAGATGCGTACTCCCACACACTTCCGTGCTGATTGAAAGTTATTGCATCACCGCAGACTTTGGCCAGGGCCGGGGAGTGAGTGTGTGTGTGTGTGTGTGTGTGTGTGTGGGTGTGTGGGCAGTTTGGTTGTTTACATCTGCTGATAAAACGTATAGACATCAGATGATGCTGTATACCACGAGCGAACGAAGGAACGATGAGAGAGGGACAGAACGAGAGAGAGAGATAGAGAGAAAACTTTTCTCACTGCCAGATGGAGGAGCAGTTGGCACTGCTCTCATTACTGTGCGAATGGATTTTCCTCCACCACACCTACACACACACACACACACGCACACACGCACACACACACACACACACACGGCTGTCAGTAAGCACCACCTGTCCAGCACCTGGTCATCAAAGGAGGACCGAGAGGACAACTCTCTCATCTCCAGCGTGTGGAGCAGCAGAACACAGAGGGATGGAGGAGAGAGAGGGGAGGGGGGGAGGGGGAGGGGGGCCATATGTTCTCACCTTCGGACACAGCGGGGTTATTCTGATGCCTGATTCATGGCTTTTCTGAACAATCCATTCACCTGCAGCTTCCCTCCTCTCCTGTCACCTTCCATCTTCTTTATGTTTACTAGCCTGTGTGTGTGTGTGTGTGTGTGTGTGCATGTGTGCGTGTATTACTATACTTGTGGGGGCCAAATGTCCTCGTAAGTATAGCAGAATGTTATAAATAGACATTTTGAGTACACTATTTTTAGGGTTAGGCTTGTACAATTAGGAAAAAGGTTGGGGGTTAGGGTTGGACATTTAGAGCTGAGGTTTAGTGGTTAAGGTTGGGAGTTATGCCTGAGTGATTTTATACTTAGTTGCACGCTGGTGTCGTGCACGCAAAAATAGCATACTTGCAAGCTGCAGAGCTTGTAGATCTGCTATTTTTTGGCCGTAGGCTCATAGGGTTAAAAATGGCACACACTAAAAAAAGAAAAACAAAACAAAAGGCATTAATAAAATCACCGTCCTCAAATATTTGATGTCCTCATAAGGACAGTAACACAAACCTGTGTGTGTGTGTGTGTGCGGGTCTACCTGGACAGATCTGTCAGACAGCCACAGGGCCTGTGCTGTCTCTTTGCTGTGTGTGTGATATATATTCAGAGTGACACAGATGGGTGGGCCAGCTCGGCCCCTTTGATGCAGGAGGCGCGACAGATCCACAGACTGACTGACCAACACATGTCACACTAAACTGTTGGGCACCTTTCAGCGCGCCGGCATTATGGCCTCTCTGGACACTGCCCAGAGCCATGAGAGCACGATGAAAGACACACGCCCTGAAAACCCACCTGTTTAGAATAGCCTTTCCGAGTTGACTTTGATTTCAACTCGTTATTTTTAGTATTCTATTGTTTTTTGCTTTTCTGAGTTTTCCTAATAAGTTGTTGTTTTGTTGTCCTCTCCCCTGGCCCCCACACACACATAAAGCGTCTTTGAGTACTTAGAAAAGCGCTATAAAAAATCCCATATATTATTATTATTATGCGGATAACATGGCCAGTCCATCTGAGGTGGTTTTGCACAATGGTGGGAATGTGTCAGCCTCCTCCAGGACGCTGGTGTTATCGCGCCGATCCTCCCAGCTAATCCTGAGGGTTTTTCACGCCATCTTTGATGGTATGTGCCTCAAGTGCCTTTAAGTGCCTGCTGTATGTGGTCCAGGCTTCTGATCCATACAGAAGAGTGGGGGGAGCGCCACAGCTTTATAGACCGAGATTTGGGGTCTTTGCTTGGAGGTCACGGTTCTCAAAGACTCTCTTCCTTATAGCCTTGAGAAAAGCCCCACTGGCACAGCTGAGGCGATGGTGTGTATTTCATCATCAATGACAGCTTTTGATGATAGGAGGCTGCCACGGTGTGGGAAGTGGTCCAACATTTTCCAGTCTGATGTTGTCAATGGAGATGTTTTTGGGGGTAGGACAAGGCGTACTGCTGTTTGGTGCTGGTTGGTGGAGGATTTGGGTCTTTTATTTATGTTGATGGCTAGACCAAGCTGTTTGTATGCTTTCGCAAAGGCAGATAGAATACACTGCATAGATATTCAACTGGCGGTCCGCAAAAAAAAGTGTGGCCTTAGTGAAAGTTACAGGTATGGTGTGTGCGATATGAAATGTGAGTTTACCGTAATTCACAGTAATCCTTAATCATATTCCATCAAGGGCTTTTGGAGAGAAATGAGACAGACTGCAGTCACTTTAGAGCACTGCAGAGGGGAGGTGTGTCTGTCTGTGTCCAGCTGATGCTCGTTGACGCTCGTTAATGTCCTGTTCTTTTTTTTTGTTTAGGTAGGCCTGTGGCCCCCAACCTCAATTCATTTAACAATTTTGTCTAATCTAGTTGAATACCCATGCTGTAGGTCGTCTTCTTCCGAGGGGGGTACAAGGGCGTTGTCGTGTGGTGAGGTCTATGAAGGCCATGTACTGTATAATGATTGATTTTGTTCCTGGCATGTTTCTTGCATTTGGCGAGTAGTGAAAATCATGTCTGTCGTGCCTCTGTTTTGGGGGCGAAATCCACTCAGGAAGGATGCTTTCTGACAGAGGGGTGTGAGTCTGTTGGCCTCAACACCTGAGCCAGGGCTTTCCCTATGGCGGACAGGAGAGAAAGTGATTTCCGCAGTCTGCCTTGTCTCCCTTCTTAAATACGGAGACAATTAAGGCATCCCTAAAGCTCTGTAGGGATTTCCTCTTCTTCCCGGATTTTGAGAAGCAGGGCATGGATGTGCTTAAGAAGATCGGGTCCGCCTTTCTTCAGGACTTCTGCTGGGATGCCGTCGGGCCCAGCAGCCTTGTTGTTTTTCAAATTCTGAATAGGCCGTTGCCAGCACGACACCGACACCGGAATGCAACTATAAGTATACATCAGGCATAACTCCAACGCTAAGCCCT
The DNA here is from genome assembly GCF_963280865.1 of Gymnoscopelus braueri. Lineage (NCBI taxonomy): Eukaryota > Metazoa > Chordata > Actinopteri > Myctophiformes > Myctophidae > Gymnoscopelus > Gymnoscopelus braueri. The sequence continues at coordinate 13,173,184 of NC_137609.1, read as the reverse complement.
AAACCTGACCTGTAAATAGATAATCCTAACACTAACCCCGACGTGAATCTTTTCCTAATTGTAAACCATAAAACCAACCATTTCTCTTGTGTGAACCAGGAAAATTGTCTATTTCTCACATTATACTATACTTGTTGTGAGGACATTAAGGTATAGTAATACAAGTACACACACACACACACACACACACACACACACACACACACACACACACACACACACACACACACACACACACACACACACACCTATCTCTTGCATAACCCTTGCGAGTTATGGAGCTTTTATGGTTAATTGCGCGCCTGTGTGCAATAGAGCGATATATCATATATCATTTCGTGTGCTGTACAATCCTAATGTGTTAGTTGTTCCTTATTGTAAATGCCGAGGAAATGGACTGTAAAACGTGTGAATCTGTTTCCTTGCAGGACTCTAATGTCTTTCTTAGCCAATTAAATCCTAGTTCACAGCTAGTTCACAGCTAGTTCACAACGCATCACAGCGTGACGTGTTGTGAGCTTGTAGACTGGCTATTTCGAATCTTAACCACACGATGCAGGTAATTATTTCAAATATTGTATGCAAAATACAGTTCTCATCAGGAATACTAGCAGCGTCAGCCTCAATGGGGACAGCCCCCCCCCCCCCCACACACACACGCACACACAGAATTAGGCCTGCTAATATCTGCTGTTTGTAATGGTATACAGCCAATCTGTCTCTAAAAATACATCCGCCCTAATGGCAACCCCACATCTATTCTTAATGCTGCTGGGCCTGAAACATAATAGAAGCTTTGAGATACAATCCCACAACAGCCACTGCTAAATTGGGTGGAGGGTTGAAGGAAAATCATTTTTCCTTGTGCTCTAATGTCTCTGGATGTAATGGCCTATTACATGTGAGCTGTGGTAGCAGGGATAGTGTGGTGCTTCCTCTCCAAGAAGACCCCTCCGGCCTCGCTGTGGGTTGCCCTGCCGCCTCAGACAGCCTTATGAGAACAACGACCTTTAGAAGTACTCCCATTTCTTACTCAAGTAAAGGTGGCAATACCATAATGTCAAAATAATCTTTGTTACAAGAAAGTAAAAGGCGCAAAATGTTGCTTAACGGCCGATCTACACCAGACTTTTCAAAGCGAGCGTATGCGTGGCGCGTGCAGCGCGTTTGTTTAGATCCAATTCATATCAATGATACCGGCTACACCAGGCGCGCAGATACGCGAGTCCCGCATACGCAGACTTTAAAATAGGACGGGATCTAAAAGTGAGTGCGTGTGTGTAGATCGGTCGTTAGTAAGAGTGGTGCTCCATCAAAATATACTTAAAGCTCCAAATTCATTATACCAAATGTCCCATTTAAGTTATTTTAAATATTTTCTAATTTCTCAACCTTTCAAAAATAGCAGATATACAAGTTCACAATGTTCCCCTGTCACACACACACACACACACACACACACACACACACACACACACACACACACACACACACACACACACACACACACACACACACACACACACACACACACACCTTAGTAACCTTGTGCTCTGTGCGGATGGATGAATGGATGGATGGATGAATGGATGGATGCTCATGTCTACCTCTCTGCCGCAGTCTCTCTCAGCACCTCTGTCTTTAAGTCATTTCTCCTTTTTTCTTATATCCTGTTTGTTATTCTCCCCTCCCCCCTTGTTTAATCACACTTTCAATTCTCTCTCTCTCTCTCTCTCTCTCTCTCTCTCTCGCTCTTGCTCGCTCTCTCTCCCCTACACAACTCATGTGTTTCAGCTGTCTCTTTTTATCTCCGTCTCTCTGTTCTCTGCCTGTTAGCTGTATCACTCTTTCTCTCTGACGCTCTCTCGCTGTGCATTTCCTTCTTAACGCCTCTCTCATTACCTCTGTTACCTCTCTCTGTCTCTCTCTCTCTCTCTGTCTCTCTCTCTCTGTCTCTCTCGCTCTCTCTCTCTCTCTCTCTCTCTCTCTCTCTCTCTCTCTCTCTCTCTCTCTCTCTCTCTCTCTCTCTCTCTCTCTCTCTCTCTCTGTCTGTCAGACATATTCCGTCGGGCATGGCACAGGCATCCTAAATACAATTACGGTCCACAGCAGAGTGGAGAGAGGAGGGGTCCTTAGGGATCCCTAGGAAACAGGAAGTGGTCAGGAGGGCTGGAGCGAGGAGGGAAACAGCAAATCCCTAATTCAATTGGCTGAACCTTGGCAACAAGCCCCCCGGCGACTCTTACTGTGGAATCAGTGGAATCAAACAATGTGGCTTCAAACCACAGGAGAGGCTTTCATTCAACACCGCACACACACACACACACACACACGCCACACGCACACGCACAGTCGCACACGCACACGCACACACGCATGCACAAAGAGACATGTATACACAGAGACGCTTGCATGTGCATTACTCAGCAGCAGGTGTGTACACAGTATACTGTACACACAGACACGCACAAGCACATACACATACAGTGGTGTAAAGTAACTAAGTACATTTACTCAAGTACTTGAGGTACTTTTACTTTACTGGAGTATTTCCAATTGTCCATACTTTTCAAATATTGTACTTTTACTCCACTACAATTATTTGAAAACTTTAATAATAATAATAATAAACTTTATTTGTATAGCACCTTTCATGACATGAAATGCAGCTCAAAGTGCTTTACAGAGCAATAATACAATTACAGTTAGAACCAATTTAACAATAAAGCAAACAAAGATAAAATAAAATAAAATAAAAGCAAGCAAAAGCAAAGGCATAAAACAACATTAAAATAGGGAATACAGTGAGGAATTAAAAATCAACCAAAGAATCAGCTAAAAGCAAGAGTGAAGTAATAGGTCTTGAGCTGTGCTTTAAAGCTATCGACAGAGGCTGCCTGTCTTAGGTGTAATGGGAGTTTATTCCACACTGTCGGTCCGTAAAAGCAGAATGCTGCTTCACCGTATTTTTTATATGTCATTGTAGGCACCTCGAGCAGGTCAGCACTTGAAGACCTGAGGGCCCGGTTTGGAACATATCTCTCTAGGCAGTCAGAGAGGTAGGTAGGTGCCAGACCATTTAGAGCTTTATAAACTATTAAAAGAATTTTAAAATCAATCCTAAAAACAACCGGGAGCCAGTGTAGTGAAGCAAGAACTGGAGTGATATGTTCTCTCATCCTGGTTTTAGTTAAAATTCTGGCTGCCGCATTTTGAACAAGTTGTAATCTGTCAGTTGTTTTCTTTGGCAGGCCAGAGTAGAGTGCGTTGCAGTAATCAAGCCGAGAGAAAACAAAAGCGTGGATCAGCGTCTTTGCATCGTCTAACGACAGATAGTCTCTAATTCGCGCAATATTTCTAAGATGAAAGAAAGCAATCTTGGTGACATGATTAATGTGTGTATTGAAATTCAATTCAGAATCGATAATCACCCCCAGGTTCTTTACTGTGGTGTTACTTTCTACAGCCAGGTTACCAAGTCTACTTGTTATTGATTCTCTCTGCTCACTGGAGCCAATTATGAGAACTTCTGTTTTATCCTCATTTAGCTTAAGAAAGTTCTCACTCATCCAGCATTTTATACTGGACAGACAGGTCAACAATGGGTCTAGAGCGCAGGGGTCGTCTGGAGCTACTGAAAGATACAGCTGGGTATCATCAGCATAGAAATGGAAGTTCACTCCGTGATCGGCGATGAGTTCTCCCAGCGGTAGTATATACAGGGAGAACAATAAGGGACCCAGAATTGAGCCCTGTGGAATACCAGAACAGATGTTGTGTTTGTCTGAGTCAAAGTTAGCTAGACTGACAAAATAGCTTCTGCCTGTTAGGTAAGAGTGAAACCAAGACAAGGCTGTGCCTGACAAACCAATCCAGTACTCCAAACGTTGTAGTAGAATTGTGTGATCAATCGTATCAAAAGCAGCGGTTAAGTCAAGAAGTAGGAGAACAGATACATTTTTGTCGTCAGCGGACACCCTTAGATCATTAATTACTTTTACAAGTGCTGTTTCTGTACTATGACCTTTCCTGAAGCCAGATTGGAATTTGTTATGAACCTTATTGTTCTGTAGGAACACATCCAGTTGATGAAAGATAGTTTTTTCTAAGACCTTGCCCAAAAATGGCAGATTTGAGATTGGTCTATAATTACCCAGCACCAATGGATCAAGGTTGTGTTTCTTGAGTAGCGGCCTGACTACAGCCGTTTTCAGTGAGTCTGGAAAGACGCCTGAAAGTAGAGAGCTGTTTACAATTCTTAGGATATCTCCAATAACACTGTCTAAAACCTCTTTGAGAAACGGGGTGGGTACTACATCCAGTGAGCAAGATGATGATGTCATCTGTGATATAGTTTTACGGAGTTCCTCTTCATTAATTGCGCAGAATGATATTAGGCTTCCTCTGGAGGGATCTACATTTTTGCACCATGCACCATTTGCCGCATTTGCAGTGCTAGCAGCAGCATTTATAATACCAGCTCGAATGCTAAAAATTTTGTTTTCAAAAAAGGATGCGAACTCATCACACTTAGCTTTAGAAGCAGGGAGCGACTCCTTGTAAGCCTGGGGGGGGTTTAAGAGATGTTCAATGGTAGAGAATAAGACTCTGGCATTTTGCTTGTTGTCATTGATAATGCGTGAAAAATATGCCTGCCTTGCCAAGCGCAGTGCTTTGTTATAGGCCACTGTTGACTTCTTAAAGATCTCTAGGTGGACAGTGAGTTTGTTTTTTCTCCAAATTCGCTCAGCTTTACGACATTCTTTCTTGAGTGAGCGCATGTGCGTGTCGATCCAGGGTGTTACTCTAGAGTTAAGTTTCTTTTTAGTTTTCATAGGAGCCACTATGTCGAGAGCTGACTCTAATTTGAGATTAAAATGTTGAACCATATCATTCACTGAGGGAGCATCAAGTAGGGGGGGCACCTGCACACACGCCAGATGACGAGGAAACTCGTTTGCTGCAGATGAGCTAAAAAAACGTTTTTTTATAGTATATTCTGTATTGTTTTTCCCTAGATCAGAGACAGTCATATTAAAACACAATAAATAGTGGTCTGTTAGTTCGGGCTTATCAATAATACTGTCAACAGTGATATTCAAACCTTTAGTGATCACCAAGTCCAGGGTATGGCCATGTTTATGTGTTGGCCCAACAACATGTTGAATAAAGTCAAAGTTGTGCAGTAACTGTAGGAAACCCATAGCCACAACATCCGAAACAATGTCAACATGTAGATTAGCATCTCCAGTAATCAGAGTTCTGTCATAATTAGTGGAACAGATAGATAAAAGTTCTGATATTTCTGTTAGAAATAAGGCTTTGCTGCACTTTGGAGGTCGATACATACTAATCATAAGCACAGAGGATTGACTCTCCAATATGGTGGCCTGGTATTCAAATGATTTAAAACTGCCGAGGTTTGGCAGAGGTTTGAATTTTAAAGTGTCAGAAAAGATATTCGCCAGACCTAGTTACTAGTTACTTTGCAGATATAAATTATTACATTATAAAACATATATTAACCACTTTAGCTCTGTTTTATACCTAGGCTATTTGAAAATAGCAGATCTACAAGCTCACAACGCGTCGCATCGCGACGCGTTGTGAGCTTGTAGATCTGCTATTTTCAAACATTTTAGTACTTTTACTTTTGGTACTTTAAGTACATTTTGATACCAATACTTTTGTACTTTTACTCAAGTAAATTTTTTATTCCGCACTTTTACTTGTAACAGAATACTTCTACATTACAGTATTGATACTTTTACTTAAGTAAAACATTTGAGTACTTTTTCCACCACTGTACACGTATACTGGCATCCGTCTCATTTAGTCTTTTACGGGGTCTGTAGGTTTTCTTTCTTTCTCTTTACACTTCCCTTCCTCTTCCTTTGTCACGTATCGTGGTCGATGTCGGGCAGAAACCTTGTTTCTATGTCCAAAACAGCTACTTTTCAGGGAATGAAAAAAAAGAACCTGTGCCAATATAGTTGTTATGTAGTCACAAGCTTTTAATTGGTTCTTCAATGTTTATAAAATACTCAGACACACTCCACTTCCAAAAGACAGAATATTCTGTCTTTTTTCCCCCCAAGCCTTACACACGAAATCTGCCAAAAAGAAAATACCTTTCCTAAAACACAATTCATGTCTTCCATAATCATCTAAACTAACCAAAACAAATTAACACAAAATAATAAATAATACATTTCTTTTCTATCGATCAGTCACCCCATGGAGAATTCATGGATATTTTTTTTGTTTTTGTCGCATTTCTAAGCCAATAATTTGATGCCGGTTCCGGTAGGAGACACAAAGAGTCTCCTTTGTGTCTCCTACCGGAACCGCTGCCTCTCCGGTCCGCTGGTCATCAAATTATTGGCTTAGGAATGCGACAAAAACACAAACATATCCATGAATTCCAAGTCTCCATGGGGTGACTAATCGATAGAAAATAAGTAATTTTTGGGGTGAACTATCCCTTTAAGTGGTTAATAGTGTATTTCTGTAAGTTCAGAGACACCACATTTCTCTTTTGGGTCTGGAGCTGAAACTATGTGGAACCCCTGCTGTTCATGGTGTGCCCACCACTCATTTCCCTCTGAAACTTGATAGCCCCTGTGGGCTGGGCTGAAATGTTTGCAGAGATTCATCAATTGATCGATACTGACTCTCTGTCAGTGTTCACCTTTGACCCAGGACAGACCAAATGAGGTTGACCTGCTTGCTAAGTAGCAGTGTGGCATCCTACACACACACACACACACACACACACACACACACACACACACACACACACACACACACACACACACTCACACACTCACACACACACACACACACCAGCACAAAGGCACAACAAACATGAGTATGCTAGTGTATAAATTATTGGGTAACAGGAGAGCAATAAAAAATCCAGTCAATAACAGCCACGACAATCCTTTTAACCCATTCAAACCGGGAACGCATCTATCTGTGTAACCACTTAGTCCATATTGTATAATTTGGCTATTCAAAAATCACCGAGTGAGCTTGTAGATCTGCTATTTTTGAAAAATCTTGAACATTTTGAATATATATATATTTTTTTAAAGGGAACATTTAAGGGAACATTAAAGGGAACTCAAATCTTTGCTTCTGGGGGGTCCCTGGAACAAAACTATTTGAGATGGGGGTCCGCAGCCTAATACGTATCTAAAAATGTTTTCTAAATCCTAACGGTATGCTGCTATATCAGTGGTGCTCCAACTTTTCCATGTCAAGGACCACCCAAAATGATATGTATTTGGCCACGGACCCCCATCTCAAGACATGTTGTTCCAGGGACCCCCAGAAGCACAGATCGGAGTAAAAAAGGTTAGCTTTAAAAGATTTGCAAAAAAAAATCCACGATTTTTCAAAAAATAGCAGATCTACAAGCTCATAGCGCGGCACTCGGTGCCGCGCTATGAGCTTGTAGATCTGCTATTTTTGAATAGCCAAATAAATCTTAAAATGACACAGATGTGTTCCCGGTCTTATTGGATTAATCTGCTCTGTAGGAGCCCAGCGGTAAATCTGAGAAAGGGCTTACCCCATGTGGGAGCGTGCGTGCGTGTATGCATAGCCAATGGCTCATAGAAGCAGTATGTACAACCAGGGTTCATTTTGTTTATTTCTGAACAGAGGGGGGACATTCTCTTAATATAACCACTTCAGCACTATATACTGTACGTTTTCATGCGACAAATAGCGGAAATAGCAGAAATACCTCACAGCACATCGTGATGCGACTCATTGTGAGCTTGTTGATCTGTTATTTTTAGCAAATGTTGAATTTTTTTAATTCAACATTTTATATAACAAAAACACCAGTGGTTTTCGACCCTTTTCCTATCACGGTCCATTATTTATTCGGCATTTGAGCCACGGAACCACCATTTGATGAGATTTAGACTCTCAGACCCAAGACTTTATTTTGTTATCGTTGGATACGATTTTGTCCACAATTCCATGCTGTATTGATGTTGGTACCAATAGGAGAGATAAACAGGCAAACGTTGATCAAAATAACAATTCTTTAATTAAGTAATGCAGATGTTTAACAATAATTTTACTCTTGAGAGCGTAAAATGAAACCAAATGGACCATTTGGTTTCATTTTATCCTCTTAAGAGTTAAAGATCTATAAGGGTCCATTTGGTTACCAACTCCATCGTTTAGCTGGGGACCACCTGGAACCCCCTCAAGGACCACTGGTGGTCCCCGGACCACTGGTTGAGAACCACTGACTTGCAGGGTATTTCTATATTGTGGTATTGTTACTTTTAAGTAAAAATCCCGATTACTTCTTCCGCCACGGCATAAATGATGGGGTTTCATACTCTAGTTTCAAAACTAGCTCTGATAAATCTATCAGAGCTAGTTTTATTGCTCCCTTATTTTTTTTCCCTTCATGTTTTCTGAGCTAAACTGAAGGCAAGGAGCTTGTAGGGTTAGAAGTTGCAGGCTGGCTGAACTCCTGTCTGTTGTTTTCCTATTAGCGCACTAAGAAAAGGTTTAGCTCTTGACAGCAGTCATGTATGGAAAGCCAACATAATCTTTTGAGTACCTTTGTGCTTTGTCTTGATGCGAAATTGCCACTCATTAACCCATTAAGACCCGGGACGCATCTGTGTCATTTTTTAGATTTGAGCTAAAAAGCATTATTTTACACTTTGGGCTATTCAAAAATAGCAGATATACAAGCTCATAGCGCGGGTGCCGCGCTATGAGCTTGTAGATCTGCTATTTTAGAAAAATCGTGAAAATGTGTGCAAAATCTTTGAATATATATTATTTTAAAGCGATTTTTTTTTAAACTCAAATCTTTGCTTCTGGGGGGTCCCAGAACAAAATATTTTGAGATGGGGGTCCGCGGCAAAATTCGTATCGTTTAGGGGGTCAGTTTTTCAGAATACTGTTGGGATTTAGAAGACATTTCTAGAATCGGCTTCAGGTCTTAAAGGGTTAAACTACAGTGTCGTTATAGCCAGTTTTTCCCCAAAAATGACCAGTGGGATTATGTTTTTGAAAGTCTGTTGAGTGCTTGTCTGGTTTTGATTATTAGCTCGCTTTCCATCAAATCCATTGATTGTCTTCATGCTATACTAGTGCTCCTGCCAACCGCTGTATGAAAAGTAAACACAAACGGTCTGAATGACAGTTGAGGAAATGTTGGCTTTATTGCCCTCTAAACCAGCGGTTCCCCACCTTTTCTAAATCAGGGCCCATATGCGTTTTCAGCAGTGGTGGAAAACGTACTCAAATGTTATACTTAAAGGAGGAGTTCACCCAAAAAATTACTTATTTTCTATCAATTGCACACCCTATGAAGCCTTGAATCCATGGATTCTTTTTTGTTTTTGTCGCGTTCCTAAGCTAATAATTTGATTCCTGTCTCCTACCGGCTAATGTATCCGCTAGGAGACACAAAGTAGATTATTTGTGTCTCCTACTGGAAATACACACAGTCATCAAATTATTGTCTTAGGAATGCCACAAAAACTAAAATAAATCCATGAAATCAAGGCTTCATGGGTTGTGTAATAAAAAATAAGTGCTTTTTTGGGCGAACTCCTCCTTTAAGTAAAAGTATCAATACTGCAATGTCGAAGTACTCTGTTACAGGTAAAAGTCCGGAAATAAAAATTTACTTGAGTAAAAGTATAAAAGTATTGGTATCAAAATGTTCTTAGAACTACCAAAAGTAAAAGTACTAAAATCTTTGAAAATAGCCGATTGTGAACGATCCAAGTCGGGAATGAAGCAAATAGGGAATGCATGTCCCACTCGGTTATGCAATACCCGTTGTACCCGTTGTCAGAGTACCCGTTGAACCCATCTGTCTGTCTGTGTCCCTTTTACGCCCATATATGGACATCTGTGTTTCTGTCTGTCTGCCTGCTGTGAATTAGCCTTTTGGTTAAATATGGCACATCACAATTGTGACGTTAATTTTAACACAATTTTCTCTGCTAAATAAACAAAGCAAAAGAAAATACTTGTATCTATTTGAGGCACATTTGTTAGAGAAAAAGAATCCTATTTCTTGCAAAACAAATAAACAACATTCAACCAAAACCAGAACGTGATATTCCCTACAGTATAATTAACAGAAATTTGTGTTGGATCCCAAAAAACATTATTGGACAGACATGACTCGAATTGTGCACAAACACAATGTGTTCCCACTGATAGGCCCCTTCCCCCTCAACTGCCTGCACAGGTGGGTGTGTGTGTGTGTGTGTGTGTGTGTGTGTGTGTGTGTGTGTGTGTGTGTGTGTGTGTGCGTGTGCATGCATACATTCAGTAGATGTTTTTGTGCACCCATTTTGATGTGTGCGTATGTATGTGTGTGTGTGTTTATATAGAACATATTGAGGGTACTGGCCCTAATCCTACAAAATAGGAATTGTACATGAGTGACGTGATTCTGAAGTATAGAATCACATACACGCACGCACACACACACACACACACACACACACACACACACACACACACACACACACACACACACACACACACACACACGGCTATGCACAACAGCCATATTGGAAATAAATTGGGCCTCTTTTTTACTTCCTTCACAGGTGTTACCAAGGATACTAATGAAGGCTCTGTTCCATTCTGGTCAAACAGAGTCAGGGTGCTGATGTTGTGCATGTTGACTCACTGGAGACACTCTGCTACACCAGTGGGTCTCAAAGTGTGGACAAGGTGCCCTCATGGTTCCTTGAGGGGGTTCCAAATGGCCCCTTACGGGTGTGTAACTCTGAGAGTGTACAAATGGAACCAAATGGACCCGTAAGGGTCCATTTGGTTCCATTTGTACACTCTCAGAGTTATGGGGGTTCTTGAAATTGAAAGATCTGAGAACCACGTGTGCTACACTAAATGGAACAGAGCCTTCATTAGTATCATTGGTAACACCTGTGAAGGAATTATGGAAGAGGCCAAATTTCTTTCCAATATGGCTGCTCTGCATAGAGCCTATTCATCCGTTCTCACCTTCTCTGCCCCCTTTCTTTCTCTTTGACTTTTCAGTCCCTTCTTGTTCTTTTCACGAGTCCTTACCTGTCATTAGCTGAAATTAGCCACTGCTTGCATCATTGATGTCTTGTTTCTGCCCAAAGGCATCATGTAGTAAATGGGAAAGCAACCCAGTAGCCGCGTACCCTTGACCAATGTCACAACATTTAATTAGACTAATGAAATTATACAGAGATCAGTCTTTGTTTAGTTGTTTTTGTTTGTTTTACACAAACCACAATGCCTAACAGCTAGTCTCTCTGATTATATATCGTAGACGTAGTTTGTTTAGTCTATTTTTGCGCTGTATTTTCTTTCTTTTTTGTTTGAAGGACCCCCAAATTCATATGTATTTGCATGGCCGCTGACCCGCATCTGAAAATATTTTGCGCCAAGGTCCATACAAGAATTGAGTTTGTTTCCCCCAAAACTTATGTTCTTATTTTTCATGATTTTTTGAAAATTGGGGAACATCTTGAGAGCGGAGCCATCAATGCCAAGTATAACTGCATTCCAATACATTGTTATATGTATTTATGATGTGAGTGTTCCTGAGGCTTTCCAACATACTGTATGATACATTATGTTTACAATATAAGGAAGAACAAGATGGACATGTGTTTAGATGAAATTGCGTTCAGGTTGTATCACCTTTTATATAAACCCGCCTTCTTGCAATGCATTCTTAATGTAACCCTAAACTAGAAACTGCTATGAGGCAAACTGCTGTAAATTTAAAACCAACCGAATGGCCAAATTAAATTGTTGTATTTATTTATTTGCATCTTTTTATTTAACCAGGGAATAACCATCTATTTTACATGATTTTGGTCTAATTATCTCTATCTAACAGAACTATTTGGATTCCACTGTCCTCTCCTCTCCTCCCCATGCTGTGTGAGATGTGTAGCCACTGTTACTTTAATGCTTGTGTGAATAGTGCTATTATTACCGTACCCAGACTGATAATTGGAACAAAGTGTGAGATCGATGCACAGGGCATGCACGCGCCCCAAGGCACGCAGACACAAACGCACTCATTATCTACAGTACAAACACACACACACACACACACACACACACACACACACACACACACACACACACACACACACACACACACAGTGCAATCAATAGACTTAACAGGCGAGGTTTTTGTCTCTGCATTTACATTGCATATCAAAGAGAATCGTGCATCACACAGACAAAACAATACAGAAAAAAGCTTGCTTGTTTAACCGTGTCTGTGTAGGCCAATCCATCTAGAACAGTGCGTGCGTCCGTGTGTGTGTATGTGTGTCAGTGGTGGAAAAGGTACTCATATTTTTTACTTAAGTAAAAGTATCAATACTGCAATGTAGAAATACTCTGTTACAAGTGAATGTCCGGAAAGGACCGGAATTAAAAATGTACTTGAGTAAAAGTACAAAAGTATTGGTATCCAATTGTACTTAAAGTACCAAAAGTAGAAAGTACTCATTATGCAGAAGGTGACGTTTTCAAATGTATAAAATGTACGAAAATCATTTGAAAGTAGCAGATCTACGCATCGTGAGCTTGTAGATCGTCTATTTTGAAATGGCTGAAATGCATATAGGGCTGAAGTGGTTAATGTATGTTTTGTAATAATAATACAAATCTACAAAGTAACTAGTAGCTAAAGTTTTCAAATAAGTAAAAGTATTGAAAAATGGAAATACTCAAGTAAAGTAAAAAAAATACCTCAAAATTGTACCCAAGTACAGTACTTGAGTAAATGTACTTAGTAGGCGGGTGCAAATATGGTTTGACCCCCAAAAAATTGGAACAAAAGGTTTCTCAATGGTTTATTGTAGTATCAGGTGTACTTAATAACATATCAAAAGTCTACCAAAATCGGACCACTAGAAATGTAACATTTTCAAGATGGCCGCCGCCAGTTCCTTAAAAGACCATTACTCCTCCATTATTCATCCTAGACAAGTACTTTTGGTGTCTAACCCTATGTTTTGGTGATCTAGGAATCCAATTAGCTGATATAAATTATAGTGAAGTGATTATACGTACAATTATATATTAAAGCAATTGGTTATAAGCATGTTTAACAATGTAATTGGACAATTCTCCCTTTTCTACATGCCATATTGCCCAGGATTGGTGAATGCATCACCTATACAACATTCTGTTGAAGCTTTCAAGATTTATTTTGATACCAATAAGGAATACATTAATTATTACTGGGTGGTACATTTGTAAAAACATGGCTGCCAAGTGATACTGGGAATATTACACAAATCTTGGAAGAAATTCCTTACCGAGAAATGTCTTCACCAATTTGTTTGTAAAGGTGTCTGGTTCCCAAACTGGGGGTCCCCCAAATGATTTTGGGGGGTCCCCAGATGGTTAGCTTAATGTGCAACATTGTTTTCTCACTCAACAGTAAACAAACCAACATACAGTATATAGTGTATACAGGGTATCTGCACATTTCTAAAGTTACTATTTAATCACTCTTACGACTCAATATTATCTCAAATATTAGGTAAGAAAGAGGCAAATATTGTGAAAATAGACGATGTACAAGCTCACAACGCTACACTCAGTAGGAAAAAAATTAACACATGTCTGGTCTATGGGGAAGATGGACTCCTCAGCGGGGATACAGTGGAGAGAAATGGCCCCTCATGGGCCTAGAGAGGGTGTACAAGTCAGTACAGAGCTATCACAACATGTATCTGTCTTCCACTGGGTGTCTAGGCAGGGGTGGTGGAGGAGTGTGGCGTGGATAAGGTGCAGATGTGCTTGTCACAAACATCTCTTTATTCCTCAGACTTGTAGTTGTGTGAGGTTTTAGTGCAAAATAAATTTCACATGTCTTTATATTGTGATTGGTACTGCTGGCAATAAGCTTGAACCTTTTTTTCTGGATAATTTTAACAGCAAGAAGGTACGTATAGGGGACAGCCCATGACGCCCTGGGCTCCAGTCTCCCCATAGAATCCCAATCTAACCGACCTCCAGACCCTTGTCTGCCTGACACACAGTCATGCACCACCACGTGGAGGTCTTACAACCACCACTATGGAGGGGGCCGACCCTCCTCACTACCTATGCCCACTCACAAGCGCCTATCACGGGCATAGGAGCTAGCCAGACCCGCCAGGAGGTCCATTTTGGGACCAGCATACATAGGGACACGACTGTCTACCTGACACAGTCTTGCAACATGTGGAGGTCTTACAACCACCACCACTGGGGACTGTCCTCACTACCGAAGCTAACTCAAGAGAGGCTATCTCGGGAGCCACTTGGGACCAGTGGGACTATCCAGTGAGCCAGGCGACATAGGGACACTGGCGTATAATTTCTGTTGGAGGTTTTGCACGTCGGACATGGGGGAGAGGAGAAGCTCAGGGTCTCCTTGGCTCCTAACTTTGCTCTTCTGCGCTCCAAGTGCCCAGGGAGCAATCCAGTGACCCCCATACTCCCCTCTACCCACCTGAGGGGAACCCTAGGCCCACTAAACTCTAGACCGGCCCACCCCCCACTATTTAATGTTTTTCAAAATCTTGTGTCTACAAGATGACACTGCGCTTGTCCACGAGAAAAATACATTTTCTTGTGTATATAGGGGAGGAGTTATGAAGTTCCTGTGGGGTGGGTAAGGGGAGGGGTGCAGAGAGATTGGTTCATAATGCAATAATGTTTTGGGGGGTGGGGTGTATAGTCAAAGACAAATTTAGTTTGGGCTAAATTTGATCCACAGAGCTATCCAAAACTTTTCAATATTGAAAACAGTACTATCTATCAACTGATAATATTCTCTGCCACCACCTTCTGAATTAGCCTACTGCAAATTATGACTATTAGTTTTGTTATGTTTTGAGGATATCCTGTTCCAGTAAAAAAAATATAAAATTGTTGGACATTTATTATATAATTAGTTAAGTTAACTTGAAACGGGTGACCATTTCAGAGGGTTTTAATAGGGTCACAAACAAAATATTGGATTTCACAATTATCTAATTGTATCTCTGCAATTTGGACAAGTCCAATGGATTCCTAGGCCCCCAAAACATAGGGTTAGACACAAAAAGTACTTGTCTAGGATAAATAATGAAGGAGTTAGGATGTTTTAATGATTTTTTGGGCATCTTGGACGCCATCTTAAAAATAACACATTTCCAGTGATCAAACTTTGGTAGACTTTTAGTATGTTATTCAGGACACCACATACTACAGAAAACAGTTGAGAAACCTTTTGTTCCAATTTTTTGGGGGTAAGGTGCTTTTTTTTCATATATGCACCCGCCTATAGTTACTTTACACCACTGGGGGGGGGTGTGTGTGTGTGTGTGTGTGTGTGTGTGCGTGCCTGTGCGTGCGTGCCTGTGTGTGTGCGTGCCCACACAAAGTAGACCAACTAGACCACTACATGCACGACATGACAGAAGAGAAGCAGAATTCACCGGCATTATGTTGAAGAAGTCGAGCTCAAGGATTGCAGTGAACTAAAAAGTCTCTCCTGCAGTTGAAAGCATGTGTTCATAATGTCAGTAAGCTTTCACAGGCTGTTGGTGTTCTCTGAAACCTACTGTAACCTTCCTGTCAATGAGAAACTGTCTTTGTCCTTATACTCTATGTGTGTGCGTCCGTGCGTTTATGTGTTATTGGCTTTGCACCCTGCTACATCTGTGCACGTGCAGCATGGGGACATGCTTGGTTGCGCCTGCATATGTGTGTGTGTATGCACTTCTAAATGAATGTCCTTGTCTTCGGTGGAGAGGTTCTCCCAAGGAGCGTGGAGAGCAGTCATCTGAGTCTAACAGGCACGTCTAAAGTGGAAGCCTGCTCATGTAAGAGAAGCCACAACAACCCCTCTGCTTCTACATCGCTGCAACTAGACATTCTTTTCTTAGACATTATTCTAATGATTAATGATTAATCTAATAATCGATATACTGTATATATATATATCACCCATTCTTGAGAATTGAGACAAAAGCTTTAGGCAAAGCGACGCGTTGTGAGCTTGTAAATCTGCTATTTTGAAAGGATATTTTTTACATTTTATACATTTGAAAACTTGTGAAATGGGACATTCTGCATAGTGAGTACTTTTACTTTGGGTACTTTAACTATACGTTGACGCCAACACTTTTGTACTTTAACTTTTTTGAATACCAAACTTTTACTTGTAACTGACTATTTCTACAGTGTGGTATTGATACTTTTACTCAAGTAAAACATGTGAGTACATTCTGCATAGCGAGTACTTTTACTTTGGGTACTTTAACTGTACGTTGACACCAGCACTTTTGTACTTTAACTTTTTTGAATACCAAACTTTTACTTGTAAGGGCGCGCTCCCACCGCACTTTTATTTTACCTCTGGGGCAGAATCTGCCAATGCTTTGTCAATGTAAATGCGTGGATTCACGCAAGAGCGAATCTTTCCGCATGTCGCGCAGACCGTGCGTTTATCCGCTCTATATACGACTTGTCCATTTGAAGCATATAACTGCTGGAGGCAGGAGCTGATCTTCCCCCCTCTGTCCAATCGGGTGAGTCGAAGGCGGACCGTCCCAAGACTCAGGAAGCACCATGGTGCTCAAGGCAGCAGGCGGTGCGGGCTACGGGGAGGGTCCTGAAAGTGAGTGACGGGTGCGTCACTCCCGTTTTTTTAGAATCCGCTGGCTGCAAAAAACTGTGGCTGCGCACAACCTGCGTTTAACCCATTAAGACCTGGAATAGTGTCATTTTTTGATTTGAGCTCAAAAGCATTATTTTACACTTTGGGCTATTCAAAAATAGCAGATATACAAGCTCATAGCGCGGCACCGAGTGCCGCGCTACGAGCTTGTATATCTGCTATTTTTGAAAAATCGTGAAAATGTGTGCAAATCTTTGAATATATATATTTTTAAAGCGAACATTTTTAACTCAAATCTTTGCTTCTGGGGGGTCCCTGGAACAAAATATTTTGATGGGGGTCCGCGGCCAAATACATATCATTTTGGGGGTCCTGGACATAAAAAAGATTGAGCACCACTGATATAGAAACATTTTTCAGAAAACTGTTGAGATTTTGGGTTAACAGCAGCCAACCATGTTTTGGTGGGAGCGCGCCCTAACTGACTATTTCTACAGTGTGGTATTGATACTTTTACTCAAGTAAAACACGTGAGTACTTCCTCCACCACCACTGCATACAACTGAATCGAGACAATGCCAGTAATGACCAGAGCTGTGTACAGTACAGTGACGTACAGTATAAGCTTCAACATACATCTCAATCAGGAGAGACGAGTTTGCAGTGAGAGTGAAATTTATTCAACATGATTTTGGCATCGGCCCCGTCACAGATACATTATAGATTTATATTATTGATTAGTTAATTAAATCTGCAGCATATTTAGAGTAATAACCCCACTCCCTGAGAGCTGTGACACTGGTGGTGGGCGTGGAGCGTGGGTAGCAGGGTTACTAATAACCTGTGTGCAGTGGTGGAAAGTAACTAAGTACATTTACTTAAGTACTGTACTTAAGTACAATTTTGAGGCTTTACTTGAGTATTTCCAATTTCCAATACTTTTACTTCTAGTCCACTACATCTCGGATATAAATTATGATATTATGAAACATACATTAACCACTTTAGCCCTATTTTGTACATAGGCTATTTGAAAATAGCCGATCTACAAGCTTGTAGGCTTGTAGATCTGCTATTTTCAAACATTTTTGTACTTTAACTTTTGGTACGGTACTTTAAGTACATTTTGGTGCCAATACTTTTGTACTTTTACTCAAGTAAACTTTTAATTGAGTATTCCTATATTGCATTATTGGTACTTTTACTTAAGTAAAGAATTTGAGTACTTTTTCCTCCACTGTGTGTGTGTGTGTGTGTGTGTGTGTGTGTGTGTGTGTGTGTGTGTGTGTGTGTGTGTGTGTGTGTGTGTGTGTGTGTGTGTGTGTGTGTGTGTGTGTGTGTGTGTGTGTGTGTGTGTGTGTGTTTGTGTGCGAGCGTGTGTGTTGTGTATGTGAGCCTGCCTGTGTAATGTATGTGTGCGCGTTCGTAATAAATATCAAAGATTTGCATTTATATCCTCTTCCGAGTTTGTCTACGAATACAGTTTATCCTATTGCCATTTGCATATTCCCCCACACATAAATCACATCTATACGTATGAATATTCCACATTACTGTAGTGCACTTGACATTAATTATTCAGCAATTATCTTCTGACAGTTTCTTGATTGGCGCCAATTTTTCCAGAGGACCTACACTTGAACCGCACGGAACAAAGTCATGTGGTCGAGGGGGCCGCCAAATCCTTTTTAATCCCTACCAGCAGATGTGTAAACAAACAGAATGTTGTCGCCTTCCTTCTTCGCCATAATTAATAAGCTTCCGAAAGCTTCATTAAATGTGTGATTTCTCTGGCTGGATTTCCTGCTTTTGGCCCGAGCTCACGTAGGCATTTCCAGCAAAGCTATTCCAGGCTAAACTTGGGATGCAGCCTGGGATTTTGTGGAACAGACCAAAGGAGACGTTGTGCTGTGTGCTTGATGTGCACCTCACTTTGCGCTGGTGTTTCACGCCTCCAGGTGCCTTTTTTTTTTTTTTTGTGGTCGGCAGTGGTTCAGGATGGTAGAGCGGCCATCTGGGAACCCAGAAGGTTCCTGGTTTGATCCCCGGGATCCTCCTGGCTTTAGTGTCCGACGATGGCTCTTTTCCACTCCGAAGGGTCACCCTGAACCAACCTGAAAGTTTCCAGAACCTGTGAAGTTCTGTGATGTTTACGATTATAACCAGAATCACCCTTGAAGGGGCAGGTACGTTTATTTATAAAAGTCCTCATTATCACATTGCCTGCCGAGAACGCATATATGCGTCCTTTCAAAAGGAATATTGTTTTCAATGATTACGCTAGAGGGTGCTCTTCGGCAACCTATGAATGATCCCTTGCAGTGGCGCAGCGAGAACGCTAGTATAGGCTTTTGCGGATTTTGTTACTTTCCGTTTTTTTGTTACTTTTTTTATGTTTTAGGGTTACGGTTAGGTTAGGGTTATGTTATTTAATTCTTATTTTTGCCTGATTTTACCGATTTATTATCCAAAAAATATTTATAAAAAAATAATATTTTTTAATTAAAATCAATTGGGTGGGCCAGCTTTCTATGTGGGTGGGCCACGGCCACGGCCCACCCAGGCCCACCCATGGCTGTGCCCCTGAGCCCTTTACTGCGAGAAAATGATAGAAGCAGAGATGACATCATCCCCCCCCAAAAAAACTCTGTTGACTCCCTTGTTATGATTTAGAAAAACTGCCGATAAGTTATCGGCAGATATAACAGAATGGACGATCGCAGTTCAAATGTTTTTGTTCCAATGGAAAGAAGAGACCTTCCTCCTCCCCCCAGACAGCTTTGTTTACATTCATGTCCACATCGTGGCTTTCCGTGGGTCTCAGCGGATCGTCAAAATAAGGTTTAAACGCTGGCAAAGGATGATGAATGAATTAATTAATTCCTGGCAGTCAAAGTGTGTAAAAAAAAAACTATTTTATTTTATTTGTATTTAAGGGTTCCCAGTACTCAGGGTTAGTTCCACCCCCTGAGCAGTAGAGGGCTCAAGTTGGTGTTTGAGTAATGAGAGACCACCAACAAAGAAAGACTGGCACAAAATAATCATGCAGTGCATGCCGTTGGAATTTTTAACCTGCCTCCTACGTTCCACAACCGATGCCTTCTATAAAATATGGGACCCATATCTACATTTTATTGGCCCTCGACTAGCTGACACTGTAACGATAGGGTTTCTTAACAGGAGTGATACCGCTGACCTTGATGTATAATGTCTAAATCCTTGCTTGTTTATTTTGTTTCTCATTTTTATTTTTATTTTTTGTTTTTCATCTTTTCTGTTGTGGATGTATGTACTGTGATCTGTATTTCTTGTATTTCTTTTTTGTTCTTGTGGTAGTTACTCACCCATCTATGTAATGTCAAGCACCAAATCATGTATATATATATTGTGTTATTATTTTGGTCCATTGTAGGTATGTGGAGTCTATATTTGTATCCGTGTCCTTTTCCTTTTATAACGTGTCTGAGCTGAGCTGTTTGTCTTGTTTTGTCTTGTTTTGTCTTGTTTTGTCTCTGTTTAAAAAAGAAAATCAATAAACATACTATTGGAAAAAAAATTGTTAGTGTTTGAGAACCTCATTTGAAAGCGAGCTGTATAGCATATGGAAACAAACCGAGAACCTGTGAAGTATACGGATACATTTCACTGCGCTTTTTTTTCCTTCTCATTTAGTTCTCATGGTCGAAAGGCCCTGAACCCCTCATGCCGCTCCCAATGAGCAGGTTGTGTGAATGTGTGTTTGTGTGTGAATGGCTGTACTGTACAAGCACAATGAGACGCTCTGTGAATGAACCCACTATAGAAAGGCAGACTCCTGAAGACATTGATTTCAGCCGCATCGAGCAAGGCCAGCTTTTAAACCATTCAATCCAGGGAACGCATCTACAAATGTCTTCTGAATCCTAACAGTTTTCTGAAAACAGTACTGTACTAGTATGTTGCTGTAATATCAGTGGTTCTCAAACTTCTGCATGTCAAGGACCCCCAACATTATGTGTATTCGGTCGCGGACCCCCATCTCAAGATATTTAGTTCCAGGGACCTCCGAGAAGCTAAAGATTTGAGTTACAAAAGTTCGCTTAAAACAATATATATATTCAAAGATTTGCACCCATTTTCACGATTTTTAAAAAATAGCAGATCTACAAGCTCATAGCGCGGCACCGAGTGCTTGTATATCTGCTATTTTTGAATAGCCAAAGTATAAAATAATGGCTATAGCTATAATCTGAAATGACACAGATTGGGATCCAATAAAGAGAACTTGGATAGAGAGAGCATTGAAAGGAGGAGACGTATAGTTATCATGCTGTGCCCACGGTAAAATCCTTGGTGTTAATTTAACTTCAGAAACGAAACGGTTCCATTTCTACACCCTTCTGAGTTAAACTGTGTATTTTTACTGTGCTAGAAACCGGTACACTTTGATGCAACAACGTGTACAGTATGAAACCCAGCAGGATGTCAGGTATAAGTGTTAATGGAGTGATTCGATGTGTGATGCTCAAGCTGCTCCGGCTGCCTTTTTGGCCCCCGCTAACATTTTTCACACATCCACAAGCATTTCTTGGCTCTTTTCGACTCTAAGAACTTAAGTGAACCGTTCCCCTGGCGTATAACATATTTCACAGGTTCTGGATTCGTTTCATTTATGCTATACAGCTCAAGTTCACAGAAGGTTTTTCAGAACCTCGAATTTGGACAGCTAACTAACCCTGCAGTTCTCCAAACCCAGAATTCGGCACTTGTACTTTCTAACAGTGGTAAAGTAAAGTAACTAAGTACATTTACTCAAGTACTGTACTTAAGTACAATTTTGAGGTACTTTTACTTTATTGGAGTATTTCCAATTGTCTATACTTTCACTTCTACTCCACTACATCTCAGAGGCAAATATTGTACTTTTACTCCACTACAATTATTTGAAAACTTTAGTTACTAGTTACTGTGCAGATATAGATTATTACGTTATAAAACATACATTAACCACTTAAGCCTTATTTTATACCTAGGATATTTGAAAATGGCAGATCTACAAGCTCACAACGCGTCGCATCGCGACGCGTTGTGAGCTTGCAGATCTGCTATTTTCTAACATTTTAGTACTTTTACTTTTGGTACATTTTTATACCAATACTTTTGTACTTTTACTCAAGTAAATGTTGAATTCCGGACTTTTACTTGTAACAGAGTACTTCTACATTGCAGTATTGATACTTTTACTTATAAAAAAAAATTGGAGTACATTTTCCACCACTGCTTTCTAAATTAAAAAATAAGCAAAAATAGCCGATCTACACACTCACACACTCACGCTCTACACACTTACAGCTTACATAGCAACATTGCAACGCGTTGGGAACGGCTTCGTCTCTATCTCAGCTAGGGGGTCCTTGGTCTTAAAAACGTTGAAGTGGTTAATGCTATTATGCTATTTTGCTATTATTTGCTATTATGCAAGTTAGCAGTTATTGGGTACGGACTGGACCGTTGGGGACGCCCAAACGACCGTCAGGTGGGACCACCTGGTAGCCATGTCTATCAACTAGGGCGAGGTCAAAACTGCATTACCATTACATACACGCAGGGGTCATCAATATGTCCGTACACGGACAAATGTGTCCGTGGACAAGACTTGGTCTGGTCCGTGGCAAATTTTGGATTTACACACCATTATAATGTTCTTATTTTGATCGAATTGAAGACGCATGACAGAATGTTAAGTCTCCAGGCTTTCTTCAGAATATGTATGACTCTGATTTACTATGACACTATGTATGGCACATTAGGAGCCCTAGTACTAGTGTTTCTCACGGGTCCATTTGGTTCCATTTGTACACTCTCAGAGTTACAGACCTGTTATATGGTCATTCAGGGCTAGCTCTTTATGTGTTTCTGGTAATATTGTAATAACAATAATAATAAAAAAAAACTATTATTATTATTATCATTATTATATGGGCTTGTGACAGTTACAGGAGTGCATATGGTGTGTGATATGTACTGTAATGTAAGCTTACCATAAACACAATGGGCCTCATTCACAAAACATACAACACGTATGATCGCATTTGACAGCAATGTGCTCATGATGCGAGTGAATGATGCTGCAGCCTGGATAATATCTTTGTCCATTCCTGTAGTAAGATATAGTTAACATCGTTAAATGCAAAGGACACATTACTCCCCAGTGATCAATAAAGCTCTGATCCATATCGGATAAGCGGCGTTAGAGTGTCCTTACTGCTTCGTAGCAAACCATAATTTTTTACTCAGCAACGGTGCGTGTGTGTGTGTGTGTATATATGTGGTGTCGCATTTTTAAGGAACATCCATTCGTGGGATGAGCAGCACCGCTGAGTATGTGGGTTGCGCCCATTGCATGAAAACACGTGACAGCTGATTCTGCTGTTGCTTGTTATTATTTATTTTAGAAACAGTTCATCTTTCACTCAAGAGGGGCAATGCCTGCTGTCGCAAGTTGATGATGTCATTTGTCACATGTGTGGTCTAGCCCTATGGAGTTTATGGAATGCATGTGCAAAAAAAAACATTTTAAATATTGATTTGACGTTTATATTAACTTTAGGAAGTATTATGTTGGTTTTTATTTTCCACATGCATTCCATAAATTCCATAGGGCTAGACCACACATGGACAAATGACATCATCAACTTGCGACGGGGCATTGCCCCTATTGACTGAAAGATGAACTATTTCTAAAATAAATAAAATGTTTAAGGTGTTTTTAATTTTACATTTTAGTTACAGAGGACAATTATAATGTATTAAGGCATATTTGGCTTATTAGCCAGGGATCTTAAAAAAAAAAAAAAAAAAAAAACTTTTCAGAACAAACAAATGTCTGAGCCTGGCTCTTTAACAAACAGCTGAGAAAGGAAAACAAACATGTCCAGGTCTATGATAGGTGCCTCCCTTGCCAGGCAGTGACACATAAGACTTGACAGGTGCAATGGGGCCTGATAAAACACCTGCGTCAGACGATGAAAATATATTCATATTGAGTTTTTGAGTTCCTCCCTCCTGGGACTTGTGTGTGCGTGTGTATGCTGTGGTGTGTGTGCTATGTGTGTGTGTATGCTGTGGTGTGTGTGCTATGTGTGTGTATGCTGTGGTGTGTGTGCTATGTGTGTGTATGCTGTGGTGTGTGTGTGCTATGGCCTCCCTCCCCCCTGAGTAACCGGCTGACAAGCACCAGTTAAGCGCTCGCCTATGAGTCCATTGCTCTGTGTCAGGTGACTGACACCTGAATGGCCTCCACAACGCACCGCCGGGTGTTAAAGTATCACCACCTTTTGTCTGCCGCTGACAAGATGGCATCTCTCTGACCATTAGGAAGCCTTTAAAGCGGGATTTATATTTATTTTCGCGCGGGTGCTGCACGCCGAGCACCGCGTGCAACGAAGTACTGTATATCAAGCCCTTAAAGGCATATGTGTGCATGCAGGCTCTCTGTGTGTGTGTGTGTGAGCGCACATGCATGCCATCTGCGTGAACTTGTGCCTCTCTGCCGTGGGTCTCTCTCCCACCACCCTCTCTCTCTCTCTCTTTAGCACACACAAAGTTACAGCCCGGTGAGGTGGACCTACGGCACAAAGCCAGATGGCGTAATCCTTCACTGATCCATCAAGTGTTGGAGCAGCCCATTGTGTCACGGCCATTAGCCGGGCGAGCAGAGCATCTTTGAGATGCTAATATGTTGCCTCTCTCATTTAGCACGCGGCCAAAGACAAAAATGCCAACTGTGCACGAGCCAAGTGGGTATTGTGCGGGCGGAGAGATAGAGGGAAAGAGGGACATGGAGGGGAAAGGGATTGTGTATGAAAGAGAGAGAGAGAGAAGGGCCATTAAGGCCTCTTAAGCACGTCACGCAGAGAATCGGCCTAATTATTTGTGTGGATAGCCCATCATATTCAAGGATAATCACTGGCTAAAAGTTGTCTGAGATCCTGTGTAGTGTGGTGGACGTGTTTTCCGCAAATTGCTCAACAGAAATCTGAATAATACCAACAAGTAGACTATCAAATGATGTGTAGCAATTAGTGACAAACACCCAAGTCCAATCCTCATGGCCGGAATACAAATTCATTGATGAATCATTCATTCATTCATGTATTCATATTTAACTGCCAAAAAGTGTGACTATTGTTTTCTAACGACCAACATTTTTTGCAAACCATGATCAAAATCTTAAGTCCAAGAGCCCTATTTTACACCCGTGTGTAAGCGAAATTATTACGAGCAATTATTATTGCTAGTATGAAACCAACGCCGTTGTCATGTTCACGGCCAGTAGGCCTACCTATGTTTTATATTTACCAACTGTATTGGCTTATCTGTGCATGGGCTTGTTGGTCATTTTAAGATTTTTTGGCTATTCAAAAATAGCAGATCTACAAGGTCATAGCGCGGCACCGAGTGCCGCGCTATGACCTTGTAGATCTGCTATTTTTGAAAAATCGTGAATGTTTTGTGCAAATCTTTGAATATCTATATATATTTTTTTAAAGCGAACATTTTTAACTCTGTTACAACTTCTGGGGGTCCCTGGAACGAAATATTTTGAAATGGGGGTCCACGGCCAAATACATATCATTTCGGGTGGTCCTCGACATGAAAAAGTTTGGGAACCACTGATATTATAGCAACATAACAACGTCAGAGATTTAGAAGACATTTGTAGAACGCCCCAGAAGCAAAGATTTGAGTTACAAATGTTCGCTTTTAAAAAATATATATATATTCAAAGATTTGCAAAACTTTTCACGATTTTTCCAAAATAGCAGATCTACAAGCTCATAGCGCGGCACTCGGTGCCGCGCTATGAGCTTGTATATCTGCAATTTTTTTAATAGCCAAAGAAATCAAAAAATGACACAGATGCGTTGCCGGTCTTAAAGGGTTAACGTGAGGTGTGTTTTTTTTAGAGAAACGTCAAAAAGCGAAATCCAGCGCAAATATTTCCTCACTATTTAGAGAGTGCATTGGGATTAAGGCAGTAGACCTGTACAGTGCATCACAGAGCTGTGGTGTTGTGTTATTTTATCTTCTCAGGGAGATCACAAGGTCGTTTTCTTGTTTCTAATGAGCATGGGTTTCAACTGAGCTGGATTTTATCCCCCTGCTGCAATTAAACTTTTATGACGGTAAAGACTGATGACTGTAAACTCGTCTGTATTTGGGGGCTGTTTGCGACCTCTATAGTCATTCACAATAATTACGTTCGTAAAGCAAGTTGTTAGGAACTGTCTGACTGGCAGCCATGTTGTAAATCCACTGCAAAGTGTCCTCTTTACACTATATCTTCTGCTGTAAATAATGGTACAGTGGACTGTCAATGGAAAGCAATAGTCAATAGTCTTTGTGCCGCAAAGTCTGATGCTTAATTTATACTCCGATCTGTATGCTCACATCTATCTATCGATCTACATGTTGTGAGCTTGTAGGACTTTATGAGTATAAATGAAGAAAGCAAGTCAGACTAACAGTGCCCTAGCCCTACCCATGCTATGAAAATAGCCGATCTACAAGCATCACAACATGTGCTTGTAGAACATGACCTGCTATGTGTTCACTATTTTTGGAAATTGTGGGAATCGTTTTATATTTATATATATTTTTGCACAAAATAGTGACGCCAGGCTGACAAGTGGTTAATCAATTATGCTACACCTTGGGGGGGCTTATGCAAATGTTTAAATATTTTTCAAGAGGTTTTGAAAATATCCGATCACATGAGTTTGTAGATCGGCCGTTATTATCTTTTTAACTTAAATTAACTAATTAACCCATTAAGACCTGGAACGCATCTGTGTCTCTTTAGATTTATTTTTGCTATTAAAAAATAGCAGATATACAAGCTCATAGCACGGCACAGAGTGCCGCGCTATGAGCTTGTAGATCTGCTATTTTTGAAAAAGTCATTAAAAAAATAGTTTTATATTTTTTTCAAAAAACTCTTAGGATTTAGGGGAACATTTTTTTATGGGTTAACACATTTTGCTGGGGACCCTCTGGAACCCCCCCCCCCCAAGGATTCCTGGGGTCCCTGAACCCCACTCTGAGAACCACTGACTCACAGGATCTCCTGATGTCACTGAACAAGTAAAAAGCTATGCAGCTGGAATGAAAAGTTGGCGGCTATTAATATCTGCTGTTTTGTAAGGACCCTTGGCACAGCAAGCCCTGTTCTATAACACATTTACATAATCACGCCCACAGGTGCAGAGCCATAGAAACATGCACGCACACACACGCACTCACACACACACACACACGCACACGCACACACACACACACACACACGACGGGGGCATAACAGACACGCAAACACGTGGACTGTGATGAGGCATTGTGATGTTGGGGGCGGACAATTAACAGATGGTAGCAGCTTCCTCCCAGGATAGTAATGCTCAATTATCTGTGTCCAATTTACACCTTTGTAATGAGTGAGAAAGAGAGAAGGGAGAGGGAGATAGAGAGAATGACAATAGAGTCGAGAGAGAGAGAGAGAGAGAGAGAGAGAGAGAGAGAGAGAGAGAGAGAGAGAGAGAGAGAGAGAGAGAGAGAGAGAGAGAGAGAGAGAGAGAGAGAGAGAGAGAGAGAGAGAGAGAGAGAGAGAGAGAGAGAGAGAGAGAGAGAGAGAGAGAGAGAGAGAGAGAGAGAGAGAGAGAGAGAGAGAGAGAGAGAGAGAGAGAGAGAGAGACCTCCTCAGGAGCCTGTAGTCACATGTAAACCCCTGCCCCAACACGCACGCACGCACAGTCGCACACATACTGTACATACACACACACACAGCTCCCCTAGGGCCTGTAACCTGTGGATAGCTATAATTGGAGCATGTTGAGGTCAACTTTAATTTGATACAAAAATAGGCAAACACGTTGCAGACTGCATTGGCTTATTTATTCATTTAGTTCTCTGTTCCAACACGGCACAGGAATCAGTTCCAGTTCAATTAGTGTAAGATGACCTCAGCTCAGTTCCGATTTGCCACCGGTTTTTGAAGCAGTTCCACCTGCGTTTGAACTGTAAACATAGCATTTCTGTGGAGCAGAAGGGCAAAAGCCCAGACCAGCCAGAAGACCATTGTTTTCCAGCTGTGGTAGTCACTTGCAACAAACATTGTGCACATCATAGTGTTGGTGGTCCTGTAGTATCAAGGACCCCCAATTCGGTATGCATTAGGCCAAGTACCCCCATAACTCTGAGAACTATCAATCGTTTAGCTGGGGGACCCCCTGGAAACCCCTCAAGGACCCCTGGTCTGGTCTCCAGACCCCACTTTGAGAACCACTGGCATAGAGGAATAGACCCAAAGCCAAGATCACCATGAAATAATAAAGACTTTTTGTTGAACCAATAATGTGTGTGGTCTTAAGTGTTCTATACAGCACAGCAAAGGACAAGAGTAAATGGACCAAACAATGAGCTTATTGAAAAGACCAGAAAAAAACTAAACAAAGTCTCAACAGAAATAGTCAGACAATTCATTCAAATAGCTCTAGGGCCTCTCACGTCACTAAAGAGCTGGCAAATGCAGAGCAATTTGCAAAGCATGCAAGTCTACTTGTGAAGAGAGAACCATTGTGTGTGTGTGTGAGTGTATGAGATGGAGAGAGTGAGTACAGAGCTCTACTCCATTGGTTCTCAAAATGGGGTCCGGGGACCCCCAGGGGTCCTTGGGGGGGGTACCAGGGGGTCCCCAGCAAAATTAGTTAATATAGTGTCACACTCATTTTAACCACTTTAACTATATTTTATACTTTGGCTATTCAAAAATAGCAGATCTACAAGCTCATAGCGCGGCACTTCGTGTCGCGCTATGAGCTTGTAGATCTGCTATATTTTGAAGAATTCCTTGCAAAAAAAAATATTTTTTTGAGATGGGGGTGCGGACCCCCCATCTCCCATATCATTTTGGGGGTCCTTGACATGAAAAAGTTTGAGAACCGCTGCTCTACTCAACTCAAAGTTTATAACGACCAACGTCGACCAAAGTCCTGTACGAGGTCAGTTAAAAACAAACAAACAATAACAAGAGAACGGTTTAAAACTAGAAGAATTAAAAGAAATAAACAAAGCATTTCACAACTGGAATGTAAAATGATGAAGAAAAAAAACATAACTCAAATGGAGTTGAAGGTCAGGGCGAAAAGATTAGTCTTTATCAAGGATTTAAAAAAGCTCCAGTGACTGAGCAGAA
This sequence comes from Gymnoscopelus braueri, assembly GCF_963280865.1. Lineage (NCBI taxonomy): Eukaryota > Metazoa > Chordata > Actinopteri > Myctophiformes > Myctophidae > Gymnoscopelus > Gymnoscopelus braueri. The sequence continues at coordinate 13,144,271 of NC_137609.1, read as the reverse complement.
TGAATGAGTATAGGGGCAAGGTGTTCCAGACCCTGGGGCCTGCCACTGCAAAGGCTCATCCTTTTGCTTTTGCCTATAATAGTCCTATTGGTACAACCAGAAGCCACTGGTCAGCTTACCTCAGGACTCTGGCTGGTGTGTGAGGCTGTATGAGTTCATGTAAATTGTACTTAAGCACAGTACTTGAGTAAATGTACTTAGTTACACCACTGCACTTAGGGCATTTAAAAACAAACATTAACATCTTAAAAATCAATTCTAAAACGGACATGGAGCCAGTGGAGTGGGCAAGGAACGGGGCGATGCGGTCACGCTTTTTCTTGCCAGCGAGAAAGGCAAGCAGCAGCATTCTGCACGACACCTAACCGCCGACCGGTCGATGCCTGCTTTACTTAGAGTTGCAGAAATCAAGCCTTGACGAGATAAATGTATGGATAACCCTATATACTGTACTGTAGGTCGAGTGGGGAGAGGCTTTTACCCTATAGCCAAAAGCCAAACCCGGAAAAAAATGGTTTTAACCACAGAACTGATGTTTTTGTCAAACTTGAGATTGCTATAAAAAGTCACAGCAAGGATTTTGACTGAGGAGTGGATGTTAGAGGTTAGGGGTCCCAGAGAGTTGATGGAAGAGACAATCATGACCAAGAATGAGTCATTCGATCTTACTTCCTTTCATTTCAAGTGTTAAAGGAGTAGTTCACCCAACAGCGGTAGGAGACACAAATGCAGGTCATTTGTCTCTCCTACCGGAGAGTCCACCTGTCATCAAATTATTGGCTTAGGAATGTGACAAAAACTGAAAAATGTCCATGAATTCAAGGCTTCAGGGGGTGTGTAATTGTGTAATAAAAATATCGTTAGCATAAAAAGGAAAACAAATATTGTGTTTCTCAATGGTTGAACCTAAGGGCAAGCATATATACAATGAAAACAAGATGGGGCTCAAGACGGAGCCTTGAGGAACCCTGCAGGTAAAGAGAGGCCACACACAGGTTCCCCTAACCGTGCTGCCAACGTCCTGACTGTCAGATATATGAATGGAACCACTGTAGGACGGTACCGGTAAATGCCAGCACTCTGCTCCAGTCTTGACAGCATGATCCTGCTATCATGGGTTTCTCATCACCATGACAACGCCTGTGCTTTGTTTAGTTTTGGTGTAGGTGCTTTCATAACTTGGTCCACTGGTGGGAGTGAGATCGATTCCTTAACCCATTAAGACAGGGAAAGGTTTTAACCATTATTTTATACTTTGGATATTCCAAAAAAAGCTGATATACAAGCTCATAGCGCGGCACCGATTGCCGTGCTATGAGCTTGTAGATCTGCTATTTTTTTTAGCAAATCTTGATTTATTTTTTTTGCAAATCTTTGAATACATATTTTTAAAGCAAGCATTTGTAACTCAAATCTTTGCTTCTGGAGGTCCCTGGAACAACATATTTTGAGATGGGGGTTCGTGACCAAATACATATCATCTTTTTATAAATTTGGAAAAAGTTTGAGAACCACTGATATTAACACATCGCGTGCCAATCGCGTAGTTCTACGCAAACCTAATTAACAGCGCAGCGTGCCAGTCGCGTAGATCTACGTGAAGTGGTCTTTTTTTTTCTTTTTTTCTCGCAGTGACACATTTCATTGTAGCACTCTCTCGCAGTGACACATTTCATTGTAGCACTCTCTCGCAGTGACACATTTCATTGTAGCACTCTCTCGCAGTGACACATTTCATTGTAGCACTCTCTCGCAGTGACACATTTCATTGTAGCACTCTCTCGCAGTGACACATTTCATTGTAGCACACCCGGAAACGGAAATGAATGTCAATCGAAGATTTTCGTTCCCATCCGCCGCTCTAAAGCTTCCGCTAAATCGCCATTATCTCGGTGTTGTTTTTCTCCGCGCTGAACGCTGTTTAAAACGTTTTTTAGAAACTGCGACTACTGCAAAGTGGAATGTTGCCGATTGAAAATGTCTTCTCTGGGCCACTCACACAGCTACCCTGTGTGTCTACAAACAGTTTAACGCACGATCATAAGGTATTTAGCGAGGTCTGTGGCGACGTGAAAAAAACAAAATAACTACAATAAATCGCTGGCACTGGTGAGTACATTATGATATTAAACTCTGGCATGGAATGTGTTAAAGCAACATAAGTTTGAAAGAAAAAAAATCAGGATTTAGAATACATTTGTAGAATCCCCAGAAGCAAAGATTTGAATTAACAATGTTCGCTTTAAATATATATATATATTTTTAAAAATCCTGATTTAAAAAAAAAATAGCAGATCTACAAGCTCATAGAGCTCATGAGCTCATGAGCTCTATGAGCTTGTATATCTGCTATACCAAATAGCAGATGTCTGCTATACCAAATGTCTCTTAAATCCCAACAGTATTCTGAAAAAAACCTATGTTTCTATATCAGTGGTGCTCAAACTTTTTCCACCGGCTTCGAATGCTATCAATGCATTGAATGGGAGATTATCACGTTTTATCAGACCATTGAATGGGCGAGTAGGCGACGAGTAGGCGATATACTGACCTACCCGCGATTTGTCAGACCATTCATTGGGCGTAATCAGGAGCTACTGACCTACTTGGAGGCGGAGCAGTCCCCACAACATTATTTACGATTCTGTGCCTATCGGTACATAACTCCAACGGCGCTGAGTAGGCTCAGGCGAACGTCACACTGTTCAGGACGGCAACTCGGTCGCTTTAGCTCCCTCGGTGGTCCTTCACAGGGTTCCAGTTCGCCTGAGACTGCGTGCCTCCGTCATGGTCCGAAACCAAAACCAAAACCGAAACTGAACTATTTAAGTCATCTCCGTTGGTAGGTCAGTATGTCTTGATAACACCCAATGAATGGTCTGATAAATCGCGGGTAGGTCTGTCGCCTACTTCGCCCATTCAATGGTCTAATAAAAGGTGATAATGTCCCTTTCAATGCATTGATAGTATCCGAATGGGGTGCTTTTTCATGTCAAGGACCCCCAGAATTATATGTATTTGGCCGCCGACCCCCATCTCAAAATGGTTTGTTCCAGGGACCCCCCCAGAAGCAAAGAATAGAGTTAAAAAAATTCGCTTTAAACAATATATATTCAAAGATTTTCACACATTTTCACGATTTTTCAATTGATTGATTGATTGAAATTTGTATTAGGCAAAAGAATGTAAAACAACACAGTTACATTTATAATGCTTTTGTCTAAAAGGTCCGGCCAAAAAAGTCCTTGCGGTCTTGTTTCCGTTGGGGTCCTTGAGTTAATTTCATAGACATATATAGTAGCAACCAAACAGTTCAAAAATCAACATGAAAATACAGATAATACAGAAAAAATACCACTATGTACAAAAAAAAGCATTTAAAAAATATATGTACAAAAAAAAGGGGGGGGGGAGCATGGGAAAATAAAAATTATATACAAAAAAAGCATCAGGAAATACAAAATATGGACAAAAAAGAGGAGGGAGGGGGGGGGTCGTCTGTCTACAGGGAAACTGGTACTAGCTCCTCTTTTGGCCTCCAGAAAGATGGGTTTTTAGGGCTGTTTTGAATGAGCCCAGCGAACTGCATTTTTTGAGGGATGGGGTTAGACTATTCCATTCCTTGGTGGCTGTGCTATAGAAGGAGAATTTGCCCATGTTTGTTTTATGGGTGGGTGGTACCAGATTGTTGTTTACGCTCCCTCTAGTTTTGTGGCTGTGGGTGTCACTAACTTTTTTGAGGTATTTATACAGATATGCGGGTATAGGGGGCATATCGGGCAAATCTGCATTTACAATTTTGAAGACCAGACCCATTTTTAGTTGTTTAACCCTGTCTTCCACCCTGAGCCAGCCTAGGCTGGCAAAGTGAGTGGGAGAGAGGTGGGTCATGGGCCCCAGTCCGAGAAGTAGTCGGATCAGTTTGTTTTGGGAGGTTTGAAGCTTATTCATCAGTGACACTGAGGTGTTGGAGTACCAAGAGGAGCTAGCATAGTCAAAAAGGGGCTGAATCAGGGCCCCTGAGAGGGTCCTGAGGGCCTGAGGGTTGACAAAAGAGGAAACTCTGCCCATAAATCTGGTTCTCTGGTTTACTCCTTTGACCACATTTGTTGCCATGCTTTCACCTGACAGGTATTTGTCAAGAATACATCCCAAATAGGTAATCTCTTCTTTGCTAGTGATGATGTAGTCATCGACTTTGACCTTGAAGTCATTTACCTTCATTTTACTGAGGGAATGTTTGGTCCCAAATAGGATGGATTCAGTTTTCCCAAGGTGTAGAGACAGTTTGTTATCAGTAAGCCAGGTACGGAATTTTGAGAGTTCAGAGCTGAGAGCTTCCTCAACTTGCAACTTGTCCTCACCCGATATCAGGAGTGCCGAGTCATCAGCGAACAGGAACAGTTTGCAGTTACAGGCAGCATTCATGTCGTTAATGTATAGAAGGAACAGTAACGGCCCTAGAATGCTGCCTTGAGGAACCCCGCAGCTCACCGGGAGGAATGAGGACATGGTTCCGTTGATGTCAACCACTTGTTCTCTACCCTCCAAGTAAGATCTCATCCAATTTAGTGATGTGCAATCAAAACCAATCGCCCTCAGCTTATCAAGTAGAATTGCGTGGTTTACAGTGTCAAACGCCTTTTGGAGGTCCAGCATGACCATGCCACAGTATTTGCCCGAGTCTACCTCACGTTTGATGTAGTTGGTCAAATATAGTAGGCATGTGTCAGTGGAGTGGGATGTTCTGAAGCCTGATTGGAATTCAAACAACAGTTTACGCTCGCTGAGGTAGCTGTTGATTTGTTCTTGGATTGATCGCTCTATAACCTTTGAGATGGAACAAAGGATGGAAACAGGCCTATAGTTGCCAGGGTCTAGTTTGCTTCCTTTTTTAAATAGAGGGATTACTCTTGCCAACTTGAATTCTTGTGGGACGTGACACTGACTGATGGATAAGTTTGTAATGTGGGCTACTATGGGAGCAATGGAGACCGCTGCGTCTCTGAGGAATCTGGTGGGGATGTTGTCAAGGCCGGTGGCCTTGTTAGGCTGTAGGGCGAGGAGTTTGTTTTGCACATCATCAGTCAATACAGGTTTGAAAAAGAAGGAATCTTTTTTAGCCCCTAGTTTCTCATAGTGAGCTTGGATGTGGTCGGGGCCATACAGACCTGAATGCTGAGGGAGTTTGCTTACCAACTGGGTTGCAACTGTGGTGAAGAAACTGTTAAAACAGTCCGCTACCAATTGCTTGTCGGTAGTGAGCGAGCCACTTGAAATAATGCAAATGTTTGTAGATTTAGTCTGAATTTTTCCGTTGCAGCCTAATTGTTTTAGTGCCTCCCACAGTTTTTGTGGGTGGCTTTTGTTTGCCTCTATGTTCTCATTTAAGAAATTCTTTTTGGCATTTCTGATCAATTTAGTAACTACATTTCGTAGATTTCTGCACTTTTCAAGTAGCTGCTCACTTTTGTTTTTCCTGAGCTCGGAGTAGCTTTTGTTCCTGAGTTTGATGGCATTCAAAATGTCACCCTTCATCCAAGGTTCTGTGCTAGCTTTGACCCTCACCACCTTTGTGGGTGCGATGTTATCAAGTACACACAAAAAAGCTTTTTTGAAACAGGACCAGGACTCCTCCACAGAGGTGCAATTTAGGACATGGGACCAGTCCATTTTTCCAAGAGCTGTTGTTAGAAGATCACTTGAGTAGTGTTTCATAGACCTGCAGCTGATTGTCCTGTGACAATAAGCTCCAGGTCCGTGAATCTTCCGAGTGCAGAAAATGATATTGTGATCACTTAAGCTACACTCAATCACTCCACTCTTGGAAAAATAATAATCAATAATAGCAGATCTACAAGCTTTGAATAGCCAAAGTGTAAAATAATGCTTTTTTAGCTCAAATCCAAAAATGACACAGATGCGTTCCAGGTCATAATGGGTTTTAAGCACAAAGGCAGGCACAGTGACCGGATGAAGCATCAGGTTTGCAGTGCTCATTGATCCTGCTGCAGCGCCCCTTTCCTTCCAAACAGCTTTTTCAGGAAGCGTGAGTCTGCCAACTGATCTGCATGAAGAGGCGGAAATGACAGTACAAGATTCTAACACAGCCCAATCACATTGCTCATCGGTAACCTCCAAGCCATTCTTCATCTATTCATATACTGTACCCGCAGACAAGAGTAGGGTGTCTCTTTTTTTTCACCCTGTGGTACTGGGGGCCTTTGTTTAGAAAGCTCTTAACCCATTCAATCCGGGGGGAACGCATCTATAAATGTCTTCTAAATCCTAACAGGGTTTCTGAAAAACCTATTATTGCTATAATATCAGTGGTGCTCAAACTTTTTCACGTCAAGGACCACCCGGAATTATATGTATTTTGGCCGCCGACCCTCATCTCAAAATATGTTGTTCCAGGGACCCCCCCCCCCCACCCCCCAGAAGCAAAGATTTGAGTTACAAAGGTTTGCTTTAAAAATATATACATTCAAATATTTGCACAAATTTAGCAGATCTGCAAGCTAAAGCGAACATTTTTAACTCAAATCTGTGCTTCTGGGGGTCCCTGGAATAAAACCTTTTCATGTCTAGGACCCCCAAAATTATATATTTGCCGACCCCATCTCAAAATATTTAGTTCCAGGGACCCCCAGAGGCAAAGATTTGAGTTGAAAATGTTGTTTAAAAAAAATGTATGTATTCAAAGATTTGCACAAAATGTTCAAGATTAAAAAATAATAAATAGCAGATCTATGAGCTTGTATATCGGCTATTTTTGAATAGCCAAAGTATGAAATAATGGCTATAGCTAAAAATCTAAAATGACACAGATGTGTTTCCCGGATTGAATGTGTTAAAAGGGAGATAGATCTGCTGAATCACAGACTCCACAGACGCTCAGAGGTCAGGAGAGGCGAGCGGCCGCAGCCTTGGCTCTGTAGTTATTACTGGGAGATAGCTTATACTGTAGCTACACGGTAACAATCCTGAGTGTTTTTTTTTACTCAGTGGCTGTACTCATCCAGGAAAACTGCTGACTCATCATCGTGGTATACCATTCAAAACCAGTGGTGTAAAAGTAACTCAGTGCATTTACTCAATTACTGTACTTAAGTACAATTTTGAGGTATTTGTACTTTACTTGAGTATTTCCAATTTCCAGTACTTTTACTTCTACTCCACTACATCTCGGATCCACATATTGTACCCTACAGTTATTTGAAAACATTAGTTACTAGTTACCTTGTAGTTTTCATTGTTATTACAAAACATACATTAACCACTTCATCCCTATATACATTCTGGCAAATTGAAAATAGCCGATCTACATCTTTTGAAAATAGCAGATCTACAGGCTCATGATGCGTTGCATTGCGACGCATCATGAGCCTGTAGATCTGCTATTTTCAAAAGATTTTTATACATTTGAAAACTTGTGAAATCATTGAAACATACTCACTCATTCTGCATAATGAGTACTTTTACTTCTGGTACTTTAAGTACATTTTTATACCATTGCTTTTGTACTTTTACTCAAGTAATTTCTTTATGTATTTCTTATTTTTTTATTTTTTTACTTAAGTAAAAAATTTGAGTACTTTATCCACCACGTGAGTACTTTTTCCATCAAAACCATAGCGAGCCTAACCAAAATGTCCGTCGTAGTGGCTCAAGCAGCTCGTCATAGCAGGTTCGAGTCCTGCCCATTATCTGTGTGGCATCCCTCTCTTTCTACCTTGGCCTTTTCCTGTTAGTCTCTACTGCCCTCTACAAATACATAACAATAACTCACTATCTATGAGAAACTGTGAGGCTGTTATCATGTACATCCTCGCAAAACATTCAGCACTCATGTAGCCGATATGCACTCACATACAGTAGATTACATTTAGATAAAAAACACGACTGTTATCAAACTAAAACAAATCCTTGTGGCTTTATGTAGATCGTGTCTGCATTGTCCCAATCATCTTCTTATTGTCCCCCCACTTCCCAACCCAGGGTGAAATTAAGGACAGGATTAAATTAAGGACAGAATAGAGAAGGAGCTTGGAGTGTGCTTTGAGTCTTTTGCATGGCTTTTCAACCACTGAAATCCTAATGCACTCACAGCAAGCAACCATATATTGTGCTAATTTACACAGGCTTTAACCCATTAAGACCGGGAACACATCTGTGTGTAACCACTTTAACCATTATTTTATACTTTGGCTATTTTGCAAATCTTTGAATCTAGATGTATTTTTAAAGCGAACATTTTAACTCAAATCTTTGCTTCTGGGGGGTCCCTGGAACAACATTTTGGGTGGTCCTTGACGTGAAAAAAGTTTTAGAACCACTGATATTATAGCAACATAATAATAGTAATAATAATAATAAAAAAACTGTTTGTAGAAAAAAAGACATTTGTAGAATCCCCAGAAGCAAAGATTTAAAAAATGTTTGCTTTAAAAAACATATATATATTCAAAGATTTGCACACATTTTCACGCTTTTTCAAAAAAATAGCAGATCTACAAGTCGAGTGCCGCGCTATGAGCTTGTATATCTGCTATTTTTGAATAGCCAAAGAAATCTAAAAAAAATTACACGGATGTGTTCCCGGTCTTAACGGGTTAACACTTCGAGTGGCATAAAAATGCCTCAGAAACCCTGCAGTTTGCAGAGAGAAGAGCCAGCAGGCATTTATGGACTCGGCCGGCCTGGCCTCTTATACAAGTGCAGCAGCGGAGGATGTAATTGCTGTATATAACGCTGTGCCCTGCCAGAGTAAAAGCTTTTCATGGAGAGGGTAGGAGAGGACAATGAGAAACTGTCCTGTATTGATCCGTGTTGCTGGCTGTGCCTGCAATGCTATTAGCACTAGTGTGGCTCTGCCATCCCATACAGGGGGCTGGATTGATGGGCAGGTAAAGAGGGCTTGCTACTACTTTCAAAACATCATCTAAAAGGGAAGAAATTAACCGCTACAACGGCCTATTTTCTTACATCGTATGACAAATAGCCAGTTGTGGGAAAAGTACTCGCATTTTTTACTTCAGTAAAAGTATCGATACTGCAATATAGAAATGCTCTGTTACAAGTAAAAGTCTGGAATTCAAAATGTACTTGAGTAAAAGTACAAAAGTATTGTCATGAAAATATACTTAAAGTACCAAAAGTAAAAGTACACATTATGCAGAATGTCCCATTTTAAGTTTTCAAAAGTATAAATCTCTTTTGAAAATAGCAGATAAAAAATACCTCAAAATTGTATATAAGTACGGTACTTAAAGGGATATTTCACTTTAAAAATAACTTTTGGTCATTGTATCATCTGCTCAGACCTTTGTGAGCCCCCCAGACAGTTTTTAAGTTGCTCGATTCAGTATTTAAATATTTGATATTCATTTTATCAGACACGCCCCCTTCCTATACAAACCCATTGTAACTACAAACTCCATTTTAACCATGTTAGATTCATCAAAAACACCCGTCCTTGGTTCTGGTGACTCATACCGCCACCCTAATACGCGAGGGCGCCGTGTTTTTTCAATTACTTTTTTTTTTTTTTTTTAATATTTATTTTTGAAAATGAAAAAAATGTAATACAATAAAAAAATAAAATAAAATAAATAAAATATTTTATCGGAAAACCACGGCCCCCTCACGCATTAGGAGGGCAGGGTGAGTCACCAGAACCAAGTACGGGTGTTTTCGATGATTCTAACATGGTTAAAATGGAGTTTGAAGTTACAATGGGTTTGTATAGGAAGGGGGCGTGTCTGATAAAATTAATATCAAATATCTAAATACTGAATCGAGCAACTTAAAAACTGTCTGGGGGGCTCACAAAGGCCTGAGTAGACGACTAAAATACCAAACGTTTTTTTGAAAGTGAAATATCCCTTTAAGTAAATGTACTTAAAGGTAGGGTAAGTGATTTTCTTTGGTTAAAATAAGTGTTAAATAGCTCTATATTCTGATAGTACTGATTGCTATAGAGTGTTTGTTCAGTAAAAGGAGTCTCCTTGTCTCTCCAGCTCTTCATAAAACAGAAAATGCATTTTCGTTTCAGTTTCAGTTTCATTTCCAATGTTATCCAATCAGGATAGAGAACTCAATCAGGATATAGATTAAACAAGTGAAATTGGAAGTGATGACACTAAGAAATGAGCAGGCAAAATTGGAACTGGAACACTATAAAAATGAAGGTTAAAAATGGGTACTTTCTCCTGATTGGCTGAGATTTTGACACCTACCGGAAAATGTATTTTCTGTTTATTAAAGAGCTGGAGAGACGGGGAGACTCCGGTTACTGAACAAACACTCTATAGCAATGATTACTATCATAATATAGTGCTTTAACCTTTTAACAAAATACTTTTTGTTTTAACCCAAAAATATCACTTACCCTACTTTTAAGTTACTCTCCACCACTGCAAATAGCTAAAACAGCCGGTCTACAAGCTCACAGGGTGTAGGAATGCCTCTGGGGATGGCAATAATAGGGACGACCACGGTGAATGTAGTTAAACTGAACATATGGTGTGGTAGAAAATGACCAAAACGGGTCAGGGTTTGTAAAAGGGATGTATAGCTGGATAGCTAGTCAGTGAAAGGCCTTGGAACAAAAAAAAAAGCCCTTGGAAAGGCTACATTTTGGAGCTTTGTTCACCTACCTTACTTCAATAGAAGCTTAGCTGAATATCTGGTCCTCTCTCTCTCTCTCTCTCTTCTGCTCTCTTTATCTACTGTATGTGTAGTATATTTTTGGTGTGCACGTGTTGTGTGTGCTTGTGTGTATGTATGTGCAAATGCACCTCACTCACTCAATAGATTGAATGTTCTGTGTATGAATGTGTATGAATAATGCAAGCTAAAGCTACTGAATGAATTGATTAAGATTACACCTACAGTTCACCCCACACACACACACGCACGCACGCACGCGCGCGCACGCACGCACGCACGCACGCACGCACGCACGCACGCACGCACGCACGCACGCACGCACGCACGCACGCACGCACGCACGCACGCACGCACGCGCATGCACGCGCATGCACGCACACACACTGACACACACACACTCAATTGCTTGCTCAATTGAGTATGGAAGCACGCACATAAAGACAAAAGCTGAAGGTTAGCCGATCCCTTGTGTATGCCAAACCTTTCCACCCTCTCCACATGCTCTCTCTCTCTCTCTCTCTCTCTTCCACTCACTCTTTTGCTTAATGTAGACTCCATAGTACAACAGTGTTGTGTGCCAATCTGCTATTTTTGGGACGCGACACCACCACAAAATAAAGTATTATAATGTATCAGGTTTTCACTTTCTCTGCTGTCCAGGCCCAGCAATACTACATAGGCTATGCAGGGCTCATTAAAACACAAAGCCTATGATATGGGGGGTGTGGGGCATTCTAGACAAAAGAGAGTAAAATGAGGACCAGAATTGAAAGAAAATGAATCCGCACACATGCCTTTGAGCCTGCTGGTGTCTTCTTCACATTGTGTGTAGATGTGACATGCATGGTACATCTCCTGTGCACACAAATGTTCAGGCGCAGTTAAAAACACATATCAAAATCTACATTGTAATTAAAACAACGATGGCGGACAGAGGCCACGACTTCCTGTCTTTTTTTTCACATACCCTGAAGAAAAGTGGATAGTTTTAACTCCGATTCACTGAATAATCTATTTTAATTCAGTTACGCTACCATAGCCAGTGATACCGATACCATAGGTTCACAAATGCTTTTCACCATTCACATGTTGGTATGTACGTGTGTGCAAGCATGCATGCATACAATATTAATTGTCCAAACAAGCTTAGCCACTGTAACACACGTGCGCGCCCACACACAAGAGACCAATCACAGTTTGCTGCAACACCAATATCCATAGAGAGTGCAGAGTTCCCCTGAGCTTTTTAAAATCCCTTGAGCTCGCAAGTCTTTATCTGCCGTACTGTTCCACTGACAACACAAACCCCTATAGACAGAAAGAGACAGAAATGACCGATAGCTTGAAAAAGTATGGAGGTTAACTGTTTCTGGTGGATGATTGGAGCAGTAGCAAAAGCAACGGGGATCATGTGGTGCTTGATGTGGCGTTGTCCCTCAGGGGTCGGGGGGGGGGGGGAGATGGGGGTTCACCAGTCACCTACCCGCAGTGTCACAGTGGACGTTTTTTGCCAATTTGCCACCATTTTAGCCTCTATCACACGCCACAATCCCCCCAACGCAACTTTGTTCGTTGACCTTTGAATAATTCACACTGGGGTAAAATGCCCTGTAACATCAAAGCGTCAAGACCGCAGCCGGGGGGGAGGGGGGGGGGTGTCAAGGGTTTCGGTGGATATTTTTCTCGGACGCCGCATGTTGCCTCATTGCCCAGCACAGGGATAAAAGCTGCAAGCTTTCGCACACAAATCCCTTCAGAAATATTCCCTAAGCGTACGCTTGTGAGTCAGAATACGCGATCCCTCGGCCCGAGAATATAAACACGTAAAGTCCTGGGTAACTCCCGCCATTCCCCTTAGAGGATTTCTGACCTCAAAACACGAGGCCAGCAAACCAAAACAAACAAACGCATCGATAAATACATAAAAATGACCCGGGAAGTTTTTTTTCTATTTTCATTTTTTTTTCCACTGGAAAATCGCCTGCCTGCGCCTTCAGCCGGTGACGAATGGGTGGAGATTACAGGTTGGTGACCAGGCGCACACAGCCACTTCAAAGCTCTGTCCGCGGGAGGCCATTTGTTACCTCCAGGATATCCATCACAATACAGCGGCGCCCTGCGAACTATTCATTTGAAGAAGCTGTGGAAACAGAAAACGCATCCTCTGAGTTATGGCCTGACCCAGGCTGTCTGTCATCCCGCTGCAATACCTTTCTGACAGTACAGTAGTGTGTGTGTGTGTGTGTGTGTGTGTGTGTGTGTGTGTGTGTGTGTGTGTGTGTGTGTGTGTGTGTGTGTGTGTGTGTGTGTGTGTGTGTGTGTGTGTGTGTGTGTGTGTGTGTGTGTTAAAAAACCTGTGGACATTCTGCTCAGTCCTCACTTTTGTATATATGGCTTAAGTACTTAGGATGCTCATAGTCAATGGAAATCAATGAAGGATACTCACAAATATAGGAATCAGACATATTGTATCTGTGCCTACGCTCGTGTATTAGTGCGTGTGTGTGTGTGTGCGTGCGCGTGCGTGCGTGTGTTTATTTGAGTCTGTAATACAAAACGTATGTGTGCGTGACGGTCAGAGTGAGAGAGAGAAGGACCGTGTGTTTGTGTGTATGTCTTTGCATGTCAGTGTGTGTCCATCATCCCTGTGCAATTCCTGTTTGACTTCTCCCGTTGAGGAGATTCATGAGCTTCATCTCCCCAAGGGTGCTTTGTGGAAATTGAAATGTGCTCCTGGAGCCCGGAGGGAATTTCTTTTAAGGCCTTAAATGGGCAGGTTTTATGGGCTGTGCATGTGTGTGCGTACGTGTGTGTGTGTGTGTGCGGCGTACCCACATGCATGTGTATGTATACAGTACAGGGTGTCTGCATACGTGTGTGTGTGTGTGTGTGTGTGTGTGTGTGTGTGTGTGTGTGTGTGTGTGTGTGTGTGTGTGTGTGTGTGTGTGTGTGTGTGTGTGTGTGTGTGTGTGTGTGTGTGTGTGTGTGTGTGTGTGTGTGCGCGTGTGGGTGTACACACACGCATGCCTGCGTCTGCATATGTCCTCACACTTGTATTTTTGTACAGATTTCTGTATTTATATATATTGAAATTCTTTATTCGGACTAACCCCTTGAGATGAACCATCTCGTTTTCAAGGGGCTCCGCAGTTACAGAATACATACTAATACATTTAGGAAACAGAACAAAACAAAACATAAATAAACAGGACAAAACAACATCAATCAAGGGGGGAAAACAAGACAAAACATACAACAATAACACAACAACAATACACAAAGCACATACAGTACATGAATGAATTATTGTGTCATAGATCTGTTACTGATAATTAGTGAAAACATGAGCAGGTAGTCTCAAGGTGAGAGGACAGCGCAGTTTTAAACAATTGAGGAGATGATATTGACCGAATATGAACAGGTAGGTTGTTCCAGTCAGAAGGAGCTTTAAACCTAAAGGATTTTTTGGAAACCGAATTAAATACACGTGGAACATCAAAGTAAACTTGTGCACAATGTCTCAGTTGGTGTCTAGAGGTAAAATGATTCATATACTGTTTGAGATACTGTGGGTAATTAAAGTAGATACATTTAAAAATGAACTGTAACCAGTGCTGCTGTCGTCTTACTGTGGGAGATGGCAAGTTAAGGTTTTCATACATGGTACAATGATGAGTCATATAAGGACAGCCAAGAACAAATCTACATAAACGGTTGTATATTGTATTAAGTGGAAGAAGGTTATTTTTAGATGCAGTCTGATAGACTACATCTGCATAATCCATAATAGGAAGTATGAGTTGAAGAGCAAGTTTTTTTCTAACTGTAAGTGTAAAACATTTTCTGTTACGGTAGAGAACACCAGTACTAAAATTTATTTTTCTAACAATGTTGTCAATGTGACATTTGAATGTAAGTTCAGAATCAAGCCACAGGCCCAGATATTTGATGTGATCAACTCTATGCAGTTGCTTACCGTCAAGACAAGTGATATTATATGATTGATTTATGGTTTTTATAAGATTCTGTTTAGTTCCAAAAAGCATAGTGTTTGTTTTTGTTTTGTTGATGAGTAATTTATTTGCCGAGAGCCATAATTCGAGATGATTGAAATTTGATTGTAATGTTGACTGGATTTGTGATATGGTAGTTTGTGATGTATATATTACTGTGTCATCTGCATAGAGTTGCACATTACAACCCAAAAAAATTGAGGGGAGATCATTGATAAAAATAGAAAACAAGAGTGGGCCTAAGGTTGAACCTTGCGGTACACCTCGTTCCTGCACTGCTAAACCAGATTTATTGTCCTGTATAACAACACACTGTTTTCTGTTGTGAAGATAGGAATTGAACCAAAGTAGGGCATTGCGTGAGAGACCAATAGAGTACAGTTTGTCTAATAGAAGGTAGTGGTCGACCAGATCAAATGCTTTTGTTAAATCAATAAAAAGTGAGCCCGTCAGATTATTATTACCAGATGCAGAAAAAATATCGTTTGTTAATTTTAATAGAGCAGTAGTTGTAGAATGATTGGAGCGAAAACCAGATTGAAAAGGTGATAAAATATTATTGTTGCTAAGATATTTAGACAATTGGTTGTAAATTATTTTTTCGAACATTTTTGCTATGGAACAGATAATTGAGATTGGTCTGTAATTATTGGGATCAAGTGCATTGCCCGCTTTGTGCAGAGGAGTGATTCGTGAACACTTCCAGATCGATGGTATTTCATGAGTTGATAAAGACAGATTAAAAAGATCACAGAGAGGGTACATAAGGATGTGTGGAGCTAGTTTAAGAAATTTGCTTTCTATACCATCTAAGCCAGGGCCACTACACACTTTGAGATCATTAATGGCTTTAAGAACATCAACAGGTGAGATTTTCATGAAGGAGAAGGAGCTATGGCAAGGTGGTGCACTATTAAAGATAACATAAGGATCGTGCATTGTGGGAGTACAGACTGAAGCGAAGTGATTGTTAAAAGCTTGCGCTACTAAAAGAGGATTATGTATTAAGGTGTTATTAACTTTTAATTGATTGCAGTGAGCATTTTTATCAGATGAATTAGTTATTGTTTTTATTTTTTTCCAGAATTGTTTAGGATTTTTGAAATCATGATTAAGAGATTCTGTATAATAGTTTGATTTTGCATTCCTGGTCATTATTTTACTTTTATTTCTTAACTGTCTGTATTTTTCCCAGTTTGCAGGATCTGTTTTGTGGATGAGTGTGCCTATTTGCTGAACCTGTGTTTGGTTTTTCACTTCCTTACAAGGAAACGTTTATGAGTTGAACATGACATGGAGTTTTACAGATATCAAGTGATTAGTTGTCTTTGTGAAGACGCTAAATCAATCCACTCTCTGATTTTCTTCCACGCACAACACCCGCTGTGCTCTCAACTCTTAAAGCGCTAAGGATTATAGCATTTCAACAACTGTGGTAGCTTTCAGTCAACGAGCTGAGACCTCTCTATCCTTTGCATCCTGTTGAACAGAAGCAATAAAGCACCAAAAGGTGTGTGCATGTGTGTGCGTGAATGTGTGGGTTATATTAAAAATAAATTACATTAAATGTAATACCTTGAGAAAATATATAGTATATGACTTTGGTAGTTTTGTGCATAGAAATATGTGACGAACGAAACAACGTGTCTGAATGAGAATTTCATAAAGGCTTTTCCCCCCTTGTTTAGCTTCTAGACAGACAGACAGACAGATAGACAGACAGACAGACAGACAGACGAACAGCGTGGGAATGAGTGATTGAGAGAGAGAGAAAAGTGGTGGACTAGAATGAGTGGGTGTTTAAGCTTATAGACCACAGATTCAATCAGACTTGAAATTAGATATAGATGGAGATGGCACACATTCAACATCTAAATTGGACATTGAACATTATCGATTAAACGATGTTTTGAGAATAGTTTTCATATTAGACAAAGACTTGGTCACTCTGCTCAACACACTTTTTGTACACACACAGACACACACACACACACACACACACACACACACACACACACACACACACACACACACACACACACACACACACACACACACACACACACACTTGCACACACTTTTCTTGATGCCTCCTTGCCTGTGGCATTGCATGTATATGGAATTCCCTGTACAGAGCCATGCTGCCAAATGCTGGAATATTGCAATTACAGCCACACATTCCAATATTGCCTTGCTTCTTTATATTGACTCATCATCTCGCATTGACTTTCTTCTCAAAGTAGTTCTTCATCTCTTCCTCGGCCACTGTGGCTGACTCGTCTCTGCTTTTCTGTTTGTCCCACAAAACTGCTTGGCATTGACTGACCAAACCAGTCAAATCATTACATTAGGAAAGAAACACTGTATGTGAAATGTGTGTTATTAAATGGTGACCCATGCATGTACATTACTGTTTTAATGTGCAATTAAAACATTTTATTTTGACAAAAGTGGTCATGATGACAGAATTGTATTGCCGGTAATATACTATTATAAATAAAAAATTATATAATCAATATCTCTATTTAGACCAGCTGTGGTTGAAGAATGCACAAAGCCATTTAGTCCAAGTTTGGCAGCCAATCAGAGCTAATTAAGTGCTACAAATGTGATTTACATAACCGAACCATAAAATAGCTTGTTTTCTCCATGGGGACAAAGAGAGGCTGTGAAATAACTAAACATTTATAGATTTTGAGTCTAACAAAGCAAAATGGGTTCATAAGAACTTTTCTTATCATGTTTTTCAAATAGTTCAAATAGCTAATCTACAAGCACTCACAACGTGTCGATGTAGATCGGCTAGTTTAACTATTCGAAAATGTTTTTAAAAATAGTTTAAAAAATGGCAAAGAAGTTTAGGGATAATGGGTAAGGCACTGGCGAAAATAGGGCCCGGGGTCTGAGTCCCTGTTTACTCAGCCAGTCCAGACCCAACGTTGAGATGGCTGTGCGCTACACAACCTTTCCCAAACTGAACGCACGGGGAAAAAACTGTTAGCTCAATCTCACTGTTATTAAGAAATTCCAGATTTAGCTACTATACGTCTTCAAACTTCCCATGCAAACTGCTAGCCTAGCCACTTAGCCGGCTCTGCTCTGTGAGACTCTGTCTGATCATCAGCGCAGCAGATTTTTATATTTTGATTGTGTGCAGCGGCGGACTGGCCATTTGGCGTACCGGGCAAATGCCCGGTGGGCCGCTGGGCCAGTGAAAAAATAAAATAAAAAAAGTAATATTTTCGCTCCCGTTTTAGGATTATTACGGTCATTTTCGGGTCGTGCGGCCCAACTATTAGTTACGTTAATGTTTGGGCTGGGATGCTTTCCAGCAGGGGTCTCAGTGCGGCTGCAGAGTTCATGTGGGCTGGGCTGAAGCAGTGAACCCCCCCCCCCCCCCCCCCCCCGTTGACAAAACGGACCGGGGGGTCGTGGGCCGGTTCGGACCAAAATGCCAGGGCTGAATTTTGGTCCCAGTCCGGCCCTGATTGTGTGCTGTCATGCTCGTTTGAGCACGGGTTGAGAGCCTATTTCAACCAATCTGATTGCTTGGTTGGAACCACCTGTTGTATAATATAGCTTCTATAATGTCATAATTGCTTGACATAATCAAAAGGTTAACAATGCAACGTTAATATTTATTTCTGTTGCCAATATCTGAAAGGTCATTCAACCCTCACCCAGAGAGTGACTGTGGAATATGTCTAGGCAGCTTCAGTTCATTGCAGTGGTGGAAATAAACTAAGTACATGTACTCAAGTACTGTACTTAAGTACGATTTTGAGGTATTTGTACTTTACTTGATTATTTCCAATTTCCAATATTATAATATATAATATAATATATATAATATATGTAATATTTTACTCTGCTACATCTCAGAGGCAAATATTGTACTTTTACTCCACTACAATTATTTGAAAACTTTAGTTACTTGTACTGTAGATTTTGATTATTATTACAAAACATAGATTAACCACTTCAGTCCTATATACATTTCGGCAATTTGAAAATAGACGATCTACAAGCTAACAATGCGTCTCGATGCAACACATTATGAGTTTGTACAGTAGATCTGCTATTTTCAAAAGATTTTTATACACTTGAAAACTTGTAATGGAACATTATGCATAATGAGTACTTTTACTTTTGGTACTTTAAGTACATTTTGATGCCAATACTTGAGTACTTTTTCCAGGACTGGTTCATTGTCTACTGGAGCTCCTTTGAGGTACAATGAGGCTGTTAGAATGTGTGTATATATATATATATATATATATATATATATATATATATATATATATATATATATACTGTATGTGTGGGACACAGTTGTATGGCGAAGAGCATTAAAGTTATACAGTGCAGGTCCACAAATAACGATTTTTAGCAGCCTCTGCTGGTCATTACCGTCACTGCAGGCCGTTCATTTATTCCTCTGTTACCCAGAATTCTATTTGTTTTCACCTGAAGACGGAAGCGTTTCAAAAAGCGTTCTTTTAATTGTTTTATACTACCTGATGTGGATCGTTTCTCTTAGCCAGTGGAGCTTTAGTTACCGTGAGCTGTGTTTTCTTTTTCTGTTGTTTTTCGATCTTCAAATCATACAATCTCTTAAAATCAGCGTGAGTTTCCTTTTTGTTATTAGCGCGGTAGTTCCTGGCCAAACAGGAAACCGGTGCGGTAGTTCCTGGCCAAACAGGAAACCGGTGCATTTCCGCTTCCGTTTTCCGGGTACATGACGTAATTTTCGCGGGAAAGACACCCCTATCACCGTTCAATAGAAAATATATGTATAAAAGGCTTTCGGGGGTGAAATTCATGGAGTGGGTGTTGTGAAACTTTTGCCACTCACAAAAGATATACAATTCAACTTTAGTTTTGTTGAAAAAGTTACCTAGTATTACTTTAATTTCCGAAGAAACATAAAACGTTGAAATGTGGTGATACAGTACAAGGTTTCTGCAGCCCGACAGCAAAGATATACTGCAGCCTATAGATAGTATTGCATGTGCTGTGTGAATAAGACCTTATTTGTCTGGTAGTGAGGTGTGTTTGTGTGGTTATTTTCTCAGCACTTTCACAGGAACAGCACATTGAGGTGCAAGCCGCACATCTGTGTCTCCATATGGGTCTATTTGAGTACGCATGTAAGCGTTTGTTTATAGCCCTGCTCGCTGTGACCTTTTCTTGGAGGACAGCTGCATAGTAAGTCAGTAGAATGTCTGAAACTGAAAATGTCCTGACATTAAAAACAGGCCACCATTGCCGAAAACCGATCCCACACGCACACGCACACGCACACGCACACGCACACAAGCACACAGGCACACAGGCATACAAGCAGGCACATACACATGCAAACATCACCCATTTTGATTTGATACATCCGGCAGCCTGCATAATTATGCCTTATCTGCAGTTTTGCCTGAAAATGGACAAGATATTTAAACATTTATTCCAAAGTCAAGTGTTGTGTGGTGTGTGTGTGTGTGTGTGTGTGTGTGTGTGTGTGTGTGTGTGTGTGTGTGTGTGTGTGTGTGTGTGTGTGTGTGTGTGTGCGTGTGCGTGCGTTGCTGTTTATTGAGGGAGGTAATCAAGGAATTAGAGGCAGCTAGCCACTGTCTACAGGGTGCATTAAACCTGTCCAATCCGTGTGGTTCTCTGGCTGTCTTCCTGGCCCCTTCGTCGTGTTCTTTTGGAGCTCCTTGTCTTTGTGTTTTGTTGATTTGGTGCTTACTTTACTTCACCTGGCAGCATTTTTCCCTGCCAGTGTTTTTGTTGGCAACATTCTTTTTACCTTCATTAATATCCCTCACATTTGTTTACCTTGTTATGATTGGATAGCCGGGCCCATTTCACGTTGAGAGTTCGGCTGGTCTTAGCTTAGCATTCTTTGTTGTGTTGAGAGTTTGTGAAAGCTTTGAATCAGGTTTTTTTCTCTTTTCTCTCTCTAGCACTGTGGGAGTAGGTTCCCCTAGTAGTGATGTCAGCCCTGGGGATTTCCTTTGCTGCGTGATACGAGCACAAACGCAGCGGTTTCACAGGAGTGTGACTGCTTGTCGCTCCACCAGTCTAGATTGCCCCCTGCCCGCTCACCTCTTATTTAAAATGTATTATAGTCCAACAAGTAGCATCATTTGATTTCTATCTGAGAAGACCTTAACGCACGCATATGCACGCCCATGGAGAGCGCGCCTAGGGCACCAGAATGGTCCAGAAACACGCCCAGGAGCAGGTCCATAATCTGATACATTGGTTATGCACTATTAGGTCAATACTGTGCATTCTTTTGTTTATAGGGACTCGTTGATATTGGTGCACTGGGCTGTTGTTTTTAGTCATGGTTGGTGTAGATAATTTAATTGTAAAAGAGGAGTTTTAGAACAATGCACTAAGAACAGTTGATAAGGACAGCCAAGCATGTGTCGGTGATAAAAGAACAATGTTAAAATTGTAAAAATGTTGACTCCCCACTGCTGTTGTTTGGGCTGAGCTTGTTTGTTCTCATGCTCCCTGAATTGGCTTTGACTTGAACAGCGGAAAGAATTATTGACGTTGCAAATGTAATTGAAAGGGAAGGAGTTGGGGATTGGAAAGGATACGACAGCAGGCAGAAATTTAAAAAGGGAAAAAACGAGACGGAAAGGGCTAAATTGGACACTGGATGTGAGAGATAAGTGTAATTAAACAAGGTAAATTGTATGACATGGCAAAGAAGGGAGAGTCTGATTACGGAAGTGTCAGTTGACAGTTCACATGATGTTTTAAACAGTTTGTGTTAGGTGCCTAAATTTAATGAGACAAGTTCTGCTGCAGTGTGTGTGTCAGTTGACTGGACGCATACAGGAGGTGTTTTCATAATAACAAAAGCCATTACCGATGACACTTTAAAACGATCTTAAAGTAAAACACATGAAATCCACCACTGAACAGATGGTAATTTAACATTGCACTGTAACATTGTAGACAAAATAGCTGTTATTTTCCTTGAGAACGCTACTATAGCTGATGCTTGCCGCTGTGAGGTATAGCCAACATAAGGGAGGTGAATGGTTGACATGAGGATATTGTGTCAGTGTTTAGTCTGTTCTCTGGGCATACTGGTGATTGGCATTTTCCAATATTCCAATCCCATTTTGCGGGACGAGGCTGTTTGCATCCATCTATTACCTGCATGATGGGCAAAGCCCGTCCATGAGAAGAAGGTGATTCCGAAGAGTAGGATTGCATTATTTATTTATTTATTGTTTACCTTATAATACATCATTACTCTCCCCTTATCTTATCTCTTATGTTGGATCTCTTTCCCACGTTCCTGTGCTTATAGTCCCGTTCTGTTGTGGTATAGTCTATCAATCTGTCAGACAGCAGTGGCTCAGCGGGTTTAGAGCAGCCGTCTAGGAACCAGAATGTTCCTTGTTTTGATACCCGGCTCCTCCTTGGCTTGGTGTCAAAGTGTCTCTGAGTAAAGACCTTAAATGCCCCCAATGAGCAGGTTGGTGCCTTGCATTGTTGCCTCCGCGTGCGCGTGTGTGTGTGTGTGTGTGTGCGTGCGTGTGTGTGTGTGTGCGCGCGTGTGTGTGAGTTAAACGCACGCTGCAAAGTGCTTTGGAAAAGGGCACTATAGAACTGCAAACTATTTATTTGCCGTTTACCCTGGCCACTGTGTTATTAGCTGAAGGCCATTAACCGCCTACATTGAAGCTAGCACTGTTCTTTGTCTACTGCCACCGTGCCTGCAACCTCCACCAAACAGAGGACACACACACTGTGAAACATTTGATGTTCTCGTGAAATCTTCCAGCAGTTTTCAATATGTTAAACACATAAAAAGAAGAACCTCTGCCTGCACTCCTCAGCTCTACTCTTTTCCTTGTTTATTATTCCAGTATCTCTCACCGGCGTGATTGTTCTCCGATCACATGCTTACATTTCTAGCCGCTGTGGCTCTTGACAGTTTGCATTCCTTATTACTGGATCGTAATGTTGTTCATCTATGAAATGAAGCACATTCTACTGTTGAACACAATGCGAGTCACCGCAGATAACTGAATGTCTTAAATCTGGAGCTATGTAACATAAAAACGTCCACATTCTTGCTTTCTTTGTTGGTCTCTCCAACTTTATCTTCATGTTGAAGTGTGGAGTAGAATTCATCTATGGAATGAAGCCATACACAATTGCGGCAGCATTAATGAAGGCATCGCAGAAAAGTGTACACGCACATAATCTTGTCAAGTGGTGTAAATCAAATATGCTTGATTGGGAAACAAAAACAAACAGCAGAGAGTCTGCGTAACGAGAGACAAACAAAGAATTTTAAGTCAGAATCTAATAATGCACACAGTATGGTGGCAATAGGCTCCATTGAGTAACCTCAATTTCATTTCATTAACACTGTTTACCACCTCATTTATTAGCCCGAGATGAATCGCACCCTTTAGCAAAACCAGCACTAAATCAAATTTAAATAGATTTGTTTTCAATGTTCAGGGGGTGTTTATTTGTTTGTTTATTTATTTAGAGAAAAAAAAGAACAACATGCAGGCGCTGTCATTGAATTGTGAACAGCAAATGACATGTGCTTGGGGAATTAGCTTATGCACTAGCATGCTTGTGATATAGTTGCTATGTTTTTTTTGTGAACGCATAATGATAGTGATTACTCACTCAGCACGTTCCCACCCGCCCACCAGGTGACAAAGAGCGTGTAAAGACTTCATTGCAGTGGGCACACGGCAACAATCCTTGGTGGGTCTCCAACAGCCCAGAGTACAGCACAGTACTGTACTGTACAGTACAGTACATCAACGGAATATATGCAGCAAACAGGCATTACTTTTCCAAAATGAGCGAATCCTATGTTAATTTTAGGATGGTTTTAGCATGGTGCTGGCTTACAACGCTGGACAACAACGTATTATTAACCAACCAGCCACATTTGAATGATTAAAAAAAATTGCAAAAAAATGTTTTGAAACAACCGTATTTTCTCTGCCCTTGAACAGTGGGGGCGTGTCCGCTGAAACTTTTACTTTGATTTCCCAAGATGCATTTCGGCTTGTGTTTATTGTATGGTTTATGTGTCGTCATTTGAATATAGAAATGCGTTAGGGGGATTATGTTTTGCGACTTTATGTGTAGTGTTATAGTGTTAATTTGTTGTTTTTTTTACACCGTGGCTGATTACTCTCTCTCCCACTGTGCATTATGCTCAATCATACGTTGGCGTCGCTCCGAACAATAGCCGAGCTACAAGCACGTCGTGAGCTTGTACTGTAGATCGACTTGTTTTGCAGGGCAACTCCGTAGATCTGTGCAAATACGTAACTTGTGTCCTGCATATTATTGCACTGTAGTTATGGTTATGGTTACAGTAAGACCGTGGTGCGTCATCAGGTCTGATTTGAACCCTGGCCAAAATAAATGAAACTAGAAAAAGTGCTCCTCGGAGCACAGGTCTCCGCCAGGTCAGGTACTTAATGTGGCCTCCTGGTGGCGCTATAATAGGTCAATGTGAAAAGGGTAGAATATCTTCTTAGGCCTTTCACGGCAATCGGACACTGCATTCATGATTTTGCTAAATTAGACCTGCTGCTGGCGCTATAACAGGCCAATGCGAAAAGGGTGGCATTTCTTCCTCGGCCTAGTGGGAATACGCGTTTGAAATTTCACAGAAATCGTAAGCTGCGTTCATGATTTGAGGCATTTTGTTCAAAACGGACAAATCCTACAAACTTTGGAAGCCAACTTTAGCCAAGTTTTGATCACATGACTATAGAGATACTGTGTACCGATTTGCATGACGTTTGGATAAAATCTGTAGGAGTAATATAAAAAAATCACACCCAGTGTGAAGTGGGCGGTGTGGTCACAGTGGTCATCACAGTGATGGAAGTTCACTTAAAGAAAAGTAATATTGTGGACCAACCATTGTACACCCCTAACTTAAAAAAAAACATAAATGTGTTTTTTTTAAGTGCATAGTCCTATTTATAGGGCTATGCACATGTGTCATGTTTCACTAGCCAATCACAGTCCTGAATAGACTGTGATTGGCCAATCACAGTGCAGGGTTAGGGGGGTACACTGGTGGCCAATCACAGCGCAGGGTTGGGGGGGTGCAATTGAATGTCGATGTCCAAACCTCACATATAGGGGCGGTTTCACCGCCCAAAAATGGGTTTTGCACAAATCGGCCTCTGGTGGCGCTATAACAGGCCCATGTGAAAAATTTGGCAGGTAGTGTGTGTGCACAGTTTCGCAGCGGCCGGGCCAACGGTGCCGGAGATTAGCTGCTCACAGACATATGGACGGACGGACGGACACACGGACGGACGGACACGGGGTAAAACATACTCTCTCGCCATGCCTTTTGGCCTGGCGGAGACAATTAATTTTCCCTATCTATCTAGGTTGCAAATACATTCTTGGCCAATTCTGAAACATACATTTAAAAAAAAAGAATTGCAAGGAAATGCACGGTCAGTTTATTATAACCAGTGTTTATATTATATATTTATGTTATATATATATATGTTATGTTATATATAACCAATTTACTTCCTCCCATGTAGCAGTGTTCTATGTTTTTGGCCAAGATGCCAGGAACACTGCAGGTGCAAGAATGTGTGCGTGCGTCGTGCATGTGTGCTCAACCCAGTAGGGGGTGCCTGCATGAACTCTGAACAGTTTATTTATGACAGCTCCCTACTGACATTCACAGAGACAGAACACAACCTGTTCAGAACTCAGTGCCCCGAGGCTTTCTGTTCCAACCACTAACACTACTAATACACTGTAGACTGACTGACTGACTGACTGACTGACTGACTGACTGACTGACTGGATTCCCCCCCCCCCCCCTCATACTGTAGTGCATTTAAATGTACATGTCTAATATATACAGAGTACTGATACAATACATTGTATTATCTTGTGGTATTTTACAGTTCTATTTCCTTATGTGCTATATTAACATAATAACATAATATTTAACATGCATGGAAATGCACTCAACCGTAGAAATGCGGCGCCTCATATACCCATGTTTAGTACGGTGAGTAATCTGGGCCACGCGCTGTGTTTGAGTCCCCTGGGATTTGCATCTTGAACCGTGATCTTAATGTCACTACATCAGTGTCTGATCATCTTCCTGTGGTAAATAACATTTACTATGTATTAATGCATTTGTATGATAATAGGTCTACTAAATCCATCATAGCAGCCGTGATAAATTAGCCCACTGTGTTGCATTGTGAGATGTTGAAATAGATTGGCTATTTCTGGCGGTAGTATAAATCTGCCCGAAGCTATAACACTGGATCCCTGGCCTCAGTTGTGTTGGGTTATTCCTGGCGGGGGGGGGTATTTAGATGATGAAAAATTGTTATACAGTTTGTTTGAAGAGGTTTCTTAGAAATTGTTATCGTTGACCACTTGAACCCCAGCGCCCACTATTCTGGAGGGAACAATCGCCAGAAATAGCCGATCTACAAGCTCGCGCCTTCAACACCAGAAATAAGCACGGAAATAGTACAGGGCCAACTCAGGTCCGTTTCACTACGTCGAGAGGGCTTAAGAGTGGCTAAAGCAATGGTTCACAAGCCTGGTCCTGGACACCCATACTGATCTTTTCTTTCTTCCAAATGTTGAAACAGACAGACAGGTACACATGACAAGCAATACAAAACAACTGAAATGCTGAAATACCAATTAATTGCATTTACTTTGTCTCTTCATGTCTAATAGTCCTTGATTACACGGCTGGACTAAAAAAAACGTTGTTCCTCTTCAAGTTGAGCACTGCTGATCTAAAGTGGCTCTTATATGCAGAGTGCAGACACCCAGGTGAGATCATGGCCTGCATGTCAGAGCCAATCTTCCGGGTGGCTCTGAATGGAAATCCTCTCCTAAACTTGTAAATGTCAGTGAGTTTTCACCTTCAGAGAACACATTTTTCAAAATAAGAGTAACACAGTGCTCGCCAGTGACATTCATTTTCTCCTTACAAGCTTCAGTAAATGATGGATTCGCAAGAACTCGCATCACAAGACCAGTGGCTCCACTCACTTCTGTAGCTGCTGTATGCTGGTGCCAAAATCCTGTTTGATAAAGTAGGGCACGATTCTGAATTGCCATGACAGAATACAAAAACCTTAATCTTCGATGCTTTTTTTTTGTTAACCACTAACCAGGTATTTCCAAGTAGTGTTTGGAATCTAATGCATAATTAACCAATATTATAACATAACATTTTATATACTGTAATGCCAGTTTTTTTTAAGTCATGGGAGGTGGTGATGATGTGATTTATATATATATATATATATATATATATATATATATATATATATATATATATATATATATATATATGGTATATATATATACATATATGGTATATATATATACATATATGGTATATATATATACATATACTATGTTTGAGAGGCCGATAGCACAGCACAGGTTGGATTAAGGCTCTGGCTCTGAGATGAGGCTCGTGTTTTTTTTCCCAGTGGCCTGGATTTTTAACCACTACAGCACCGACGACAAGCACATGAAAGGGGTTCTGTACCCCTGGTGTGATAAATACATGCTGTATGCACCCTAGGCACAAATGTGTCCTAATGTGTCTTTAGTGTGTCCCATCGAGTCAGCAGAGAGGCCGCTTTGAGCACTTGCCGTTGTGTAATGGATTGGGAATACTCTGCTCATAGCACGGTAAGATGAAGGAACAGAGTGAGTCGAGTGAAAAGTGTTTTATTCAATTTCAGCTCACCGGGACCTGCTGAACTGTTGTTCTGGTTGCCTGGTAACTGTAATGCTCCGAGATACAAGTGCAGAGATTTAGAGAATGTACTGAATCAGAGTCGACTCCTACTGCTTCTCTCTCTCCGTTTCCTCATTGTGTTTGGCAGCCACCTCTCTCTCTGTCTTTCCCCTCTCTCTCTCTCTCTCTCTCTCTCTCTCTCTCTCTCTCTTTCCCTCTCTCTCTCTCTTTCTGTCTCTATTTCTCTCTCTCTCTCTCTCTCTCTCTCTCTCTCTCTCTCTCTCTCTCTCTCTCTCTCTCTCTCTGTCTATTGCTCTAACTCTTTCTGACATACCTTTTCTACTTTTTTAGGACATACATAGTGTACTTTTTAGGTGGCAGTGGCACTCATACATACGTGTACGTACATACTGTACATACATACTGTACATGCATACATACATACATACATACATACATACATACATACGTACATACGTACATAACGTACATACCATACATACATACATACAATACATACATACATACATACATACATACATACAATACATACATACATACATACATACATACATACATACATACATACATACATACATACATACATACATACATACATAACGTACATACCATACATACATACATACATACATACATACATACATACATACATACATACATACATACATACAATACATACATACATACATACAGTATGACATACATACATACATAACATACATACATACAGGCCAAATGAACGAACATATCATCCTCTTTCACCCTCTATCTTCTGTGTCTCTTTTCACATCTGTCTCTCAGAGCTCCATGTCTTTCCACTGCCTTCATTTGTGTTAGTTCATGTCCCCCTACCCCTCCTCTTTTATCTGGAGGGCGAGCAGGTGGGCCGTGAGTAGCTGTAGATCGATTCTAGCCCCCGCCATCTCTCCCCGGGCTGAACAGATTTTTGGATATGACTTTCCGCTACGAGATCATACATGTGAACCAACGTCCTGACAGGGCAGTCATATCAAGACAGAATGCAGGAGCGAGGGCAGACTTATGTGAATATTTCACCAAGCCTTTGGTCTGCGGGAAGTAAGCCCCCTGTGACCATGGGAGATGAGAGATGATGTGACATTTGCTATTCCACCTCACCTGTCTGTCTGTATGTAACATACGTTGTACTGTATATACTGCGTGTGTGTGTGTGTGTGTGTGTGTGTGTGTGTGTGTGTGTGTGTGTGTGTGTGTGTGTGTGTGTGTGTGTGTGTGTGTGTGTGTGTGTGTGTGTGTGTGTGTGTGTGTGTGTGTGTGTGTGTGTGTGTGTGTGTGTGTGTGAATGTGCGCGCGTTTGTGACTGTGTGTGTTTTTTTGTTTGTTTAGTTTTTTATCCCACAATTTTGTAACCCATTTTTTCACCCAGTGCCAATTGCCTATGTAATCCTGGGGAACTACTCTCCCTCTGCCAGCCTAGGGAGAGCCCAGAACTGAGCTCATATCTCCTTCAATGTATGAGGAGCTAGCAAGCCACTTGACATCACCTGACAGGGGGGAGTTTCCCCCGTTAGACGTGGAAGGAACACGTTATTCCAACCAGTTTCTTTCCCCTCAATCAGGCGCCCTGCCTGACCAGGGGGAGGCAGTATAGAGAACAGGATTACTGCATGTGTGTGTGTTTATTTATTTATGTCCTATTAAAAATGGTCAGCATATTGGATATACAAGCCGATCTACAAGCTTGTAGATCTACTACTTTTAAATTTAAAAAGGTCGGCTGCTTAATTGCAGATACCGATATCGTCAAAAATAGATGTCATATGTGCACACACATACATTAAACGTGCACATGCATGAGCTTGCACAAGCGCACGTGTGCATTCATGCACAGGCATGCACTTGCCAATTTGTGCCTACATGCAAAAGCTCACACATGCAAACCGTTACATGCACGTGCAGACTAGAGGTTTCCCTAGAGCAATTACATATGTGTGCAGTAGGCATTTGCATACAACCCTGATACAGGTAATGCAGAAACACCTCCAGTATGTGGACGAAGCAGGTGTTTGTTAAGCTGGCTGTTTAAACTCTTCTCCAAGGAGTTTATCAGAGTCAACTTGACCTTTTGAGGTCAAGAATAATTACCGCGTGAAGTTTGAAAGAGCAACGTGAGCCACGCTAGGTCAGAGTTCCTGCTGTGAGGATTTCAAATCGTCCCAGTGTTGTTGTGACGTCTTAGCATGGGGCTTGCTATACGGTGACTGACAGGGAATAAGGGACGTTCCCCTGGGTTTAATTATCCAAACAGCTCAACAGTGTCCTGTTTGTTATTGTTTGTGCGTACAAAGGCATGCGCTTAATTTGTGTGTGTGTTTGCGTGTGCGTGTGTGTATGTGTGCGTGCATGTGTGTGTGCGTTTGCGTGCGTGCATGCACGTGTGCAAATATTTGTTGTGTAGTACACAGTGTACATGTTTTGACTAGCATCTGTGTGCCTGCGTAGTGTGTGTGTGTGTGTGTGCGTGTGCGCGTGCGTCATTGCGCGTGCAGAGTGCATTTGGGCATTCATGCGTGTAAACTGCAGGACTCGGCTACTGTATGAAACCACTCCACCACTTGTTTCAGATGATGCTGTACGCACAGCAGTCAACAGCCTAATGGTAGAAACAACCCTATCCATCTGGGTCCCGAGAGCACCATTATCAAACAAAGCATGTGTTCGCACAAGGATCACGTAATAAATGGGGGCTAATTGAAAGGTGCCCATAAGGTCTCTGCACCATAATTCTGCCGCTGATAGAACGTAACCAACAGCGTTGTCCCTCGACCCAGACTGACAGAGATGAGAATAGAGCGATCGGTATCGTTTGGGGGGCCGCACTCACACCGAGTGACTGACGGTGAAGATAAAGACGCCACCGCTACACTTCAGAAATCGGCACAGTGACCTTTTCCGGGCATTGATCTAATCACTTGTTCTCTCTCTTTTCTCTCCCTGTGCTTCTTTGCCCCCCTCTCTCTATTTTTTCCGCCTCTCTTTTCGCCTCTCCTGTCCGTCCTCGTTGGGGATTCCAGGAATGGCCTCAAAGAGTAAAGCTAGAGGTGAGTCGTGCTCTGCCTTCCCTGCTGTTCCTCTCCAGAAGGTTTCAAGAGTCTATTGTTGCTAGGAGACATAAAACCTCTGTCAACATCCGCTCTGAGAAGAATAAGGGATAAAAAGGGTTGTACGGTCACTTACTGTAGGCCAGCCGTCTGATAGTTTATGTCATTTCAGTGCACTTTGGCTGGTTAGCCTGCTAACCAGATCTTCACAAAGGTTGAGCTGTCCGGGGCAGCTGTGTAATTGTTTACAGCCTGAAAGCTGTAGTTGTACAGGAGCTGGAAGCACCGCAGATATTATTATCCCAAAAAAAAAATCATTTTTCTTTTTCATTACTCAACATCATCATCATCATCTTCATTCAACACAATGTTGAATGACCTTGGATCAGGATGTTCTATTTATCTCTTTGGATTATTTTGTTTACCTGATTTTCACTTTGAAGTTTGCCATTTTTTTCTATATTTCAGCTGCTGTTTAAAAGGCTCTAATTACACAGCAGCCATTTTGGAGAGGAATTGGGCCTCTTCTCACTTCCTTCCCAGGTGTTACCAATGATACTAATGAAGGTTCGTTCCATTCTGGTCAAACAGAGTCAGGGTGCTGATATTGTGCATTTCGGCTTACAGGAAACACTGCTACACCACTGGGTCTCAAAGTGTGGTCCAGGGACCCTCATGGTTCCTTGAGGGGGTTCCAAATGGCCCCTTAGATGTGTAACTCTGAGAGTGTACAAATGTGTACATTTGTACACCCTCAGAGTCCTTGAAATTAAAAGGTTTGAGAACTACTGTGCTACATTAAATGGAACAGAGCGTTCATTAGGATCCTTGGTAATACCTGTGAAGGAAGTTAGGAAGAGACCCAATTTCTTTCCAATATGGCTGCTGTGTATAGAGCCTATTACAGTATGTTGCCTTATATTGTAGGCCTGTGTGGCGTATGTTACTACACCGGTATGACCAGCTGACTATTCTGTAAATGAATCCCCCAGGTATACGATATACTTACGATACAATTACGCATTTAGTAGTATTATGTTTACACTCAGTTTTGGTGAATATTAGAAACTCATTCATTTACCTATATCCATATACAGTAGCCAGAAATTCCGAAAGGCCTGTCAGTGATAACTTGAACCCCAGCGTCCATATTCTGGGGGGAACATTAGCCCCAAAAAATAGACACGTTGTGTGCTTGTAGATAGGCTAGTTTCGAAGAGATTTGGTCAAAAGTGGTCAAAGTACAGTTTGTTAACTGAAGTCCGGTTCTCTAAGACTACAGGGGTTTAAGTGGCTAAGAGTATAAGATCAGACCAGAGCCCGAGTTCCCCGCACAGCACAACGTGGGTCCGTTTTAGAGTTAAACCACACGCTGAGCATTTTACTATGTTAGAGGCTTTCTCCTTTGTTTCTCCTCTGCTGTCCTCTTCTTCACCGCTTTAACGTTATTAGATCACGGCGAGGCAATCTCTTTTCTAACACATCCGAGCGCAGGAAACACAGTAATAAGCTGCAATGACCTAAATAACGCAAGATCAAACACCACAAGACACAGCATAACACAACAGAGCTTCCAGCATATATATGTCTACATTTACAAACTAAAGTGCAAATCTAGATCAAATATTGGTGGAAAGAAAGCAAAAAGGAGGGGGGGGGTAGATTAAAATGTCCCTTAGTTAATAATATGATATCAAATAAGAGACATCTTGAACACCACATTTGTGTTTCTGGCATTCTATAGCGCGTCCCAGATGGCAGCTTATCAAATTAATTAAAAATGGGATGAAAGTAATAGCCTTGAATTTGCTGAAGCTGTTTCCTTGTCTGAGCCTCATAAATCTGACAGTTGTGTTTCATTAGTATTATTTTAGTGGTCATAATCGCAGAATTTGGCAAGTAAACCACAATTCTTGGCCCCCAAGTTAACCATAAAAAGTTGAAATGCCTTTTATACAGTATGATATTCCTATTCCACGTTTTTTACTTGAGTTTATATTCTATATTGTTCAGAATAGTGTATGAACCTGTGTTGTTTTAAAAAGAAAGCCTTGGTTAGCCTCATTAGCTTGTTACTGTGAGAAACATTTTGCTTGCTTTTGACTCTCGGAGCAAAGATGTGATGATAAGCCAAATGTAATGATAGTCATCAAATGAATATCCCGGGATGCATACATTTATTAATGGAATGACACTAAGATTACTGAAAACATGTCCATCTTGTCCATGTGCTTTATAAATTATTTTAATGAAACAAAGCAGGGTCGCTATTATTATCATTATTATTTAGTACTACAGTAGTAGTAGTAGTAGTAGTAGTAGTAGTAGTAGTAGTAGTAGTAGTAGTAGTAGTAGTAGTAGTAGTAGTAGTAGTAGTAGTAGTAGTAGTAGTAGTAGTAGTAGTAGTAGTAGTAGTAGTAGTAGCAGTCTTAGTATTAGTAGTATTACAAACATGTAACTGGTCAAGTTAAAAAGTCCATCATGTTGAGCATGAGACGAATCACTGCAGCAGATTAAAATGAGGCCATCTCAGTAGACTTTGTGGCAACATTTTCAGAGACCTTTTATGCAAAGTAGAATAGGGGCAGCAGTGGCTGTGCACGGTAGAGTGGCTTTCTGGAAACAGGAAGGTTCCCGGTTTGATCCCCAGCTCTTTCGGTGTCCTCCTGCCTTAAAGTATCTCCTCCTTGTCTCCTTGAGCAAGACACTGAACCCATAACTCCTCCCGATGTGGGTGGTATACCTTGCGTACCTTGTCTCTGCATGCTGTCGGTGAGTACATGGGTGAATGTAATGCACATTGTGTGAAGCACTTTGGCTAAAGGCACTTGAGAATATACAGACTATTTACCACTTAGAGTGGTGCCACCGCAATTTGTATTTAAAATCAGTAGCCTCTTGGAAATCCATTAAACTAATTCCACCTCACAGAGGCATGTGTACAATATCATCACTCTGGATTATAGTGTTAGCTGCTCCCGTTTCATTTGAACCCCCATCAGCTTTACATTGTCATTATTTGCGTTGCTATAGCTTTCTGTCTGTCTGTCTGTCTCTCTGTCTGTGTCTCTCTCTCTCTCTCTCTCTTTCTATTGCTCACACACATACAGCTCAGTATAGATAAGAGAAGTGTATATATAGCCTAGCAGTGCTGTATCTATCTGTGCTTCTCTGTGTCTATTTGTCTGTCAATCTGTCCACCTTCTCATTATCATAGAGCCGTCCACCTCCACTCTCTCTGCCTCATTATCAGCGACAGCCCCGATATCACTTATTTTAACAGCTCTATTCAATGACAGGCTCTCTCTCTTCCCCCCCCCCCCCCCCCTTTATAATCCACCCCCTCGCGTCTGCTACTTCTAGTTGTTGCTACCCAATTTGAACCGTCTGTTGCCGAGCTAACATCCATATCGCCCTGCTGTCTCCGGTGCTTGAATCATCCTTAGGGTCTATTTCTCATTCACCTGCACCTCTTAAAGGCCACACCGCTACCTTGCCTTCACCCTTCATCCCCCTCTCTCTCTCTCTCTCTCCTCTCTCTCTCTCTCTCTCTCTCTCTCTCTCTCTCTCTCTCTCTCTCTCTCTCTCTCTCTCTCTCCTCGCCCTCTTGCGACAGTATAGGAAATCCATTGCATCCTTAATGGGGGGGAACAGAGTCTCTGTACATCAGAGTCAAACACATGTCTCCTCGCTTATTTTGGACATGTCATTAAATTGTCAAAAAAACTAAAAAGCTAGATTTATCAAATAAATTGCCATTTGCCAAAAAAAATAAATATATATACATATATTGTTGTACATCTGCTGTTTCAGCCGCACCACACGGTTTGCGCGACAAAGTCTACAATAGGGCTACAGTGGTTAACCCATTGAATCCGGGAACGCACGTCTGTCATGTTCAGATGTCTTTGGCTATTCAAAAATAGCCGATATACAAGCTCAGAGCTCATAGCGAGTGCCGCGCTATGAGCTTGTAGATCAGCTTTTTTTTTTTATTGCGAAAATGTGTGCAAATCTTTGAATATATATGATTTAAAGCGAACATTTGTAAAATATTTTGTTCCAGGACGGAACGCCCAGAAGCAAAGATTTGAAAGAAACGTTCGCTTAAAAAAAAAAACACTCAAAGATTTGCACAACTTTTCACAATTATCAATTAATTATCATTCATTCAGCAGATCTACAAGCTCGTAGCGTGGCACTCGGTGCCGCGCTATGAGCTTGTAGATCTGCTATTTTTAAATAGCCAAAGAAATCGAAAAAAGTTACAGAGGTGTGTTCCCCGGATTGAATGGGTTAAAGGCCACCCTGCTACCTGGCCTTCATCCCTCTCTCTCTCTCTCTCCCTCTCTCTCTCTCCCTCTCTCTCTCTCTCCTTGCGACAGTATAGGAAATCCATTGCATCCTTAATGGGGGGAACAGAGGCTCTGTACATCAGAGAGTCAAGCACATGTCTCCTCCGCTTGCCTGGCTGGCCTCTGTAATGAGCCTATTGGCAGCAACACACACAAGGCTAGATAAGATTCATGCTGATCTTTGGGTAGATAAAGGCTTGGCTCAGCTAACAGCACCAGTTCATCAATCTGTGTGTGTGCGTGTGTGTGCGTGTGTGTGCGTGTGTGTGTGTGTGTGTGTGTGTGTGTGTGTGTGTGTGTGTGTGTGTGTGTGTGTGTGTGTGTGTGTGTGTGTGTGTGTGTGTGTGTGTGTGTGTGTGTGTGTGTGTGTGTGTGTGTGTGTGTGTGTGTGTGTGTGTGTGTGTGCGTGCGTGTGCGCGTGTGTGTGTGTGTGTTCTCACAAGGATAGAAAGGAAGGGACATTCATGGGGAGAAGTGAGGACACACAGTAGTACTCACAACTGATTTTTTCTTTTAGCATTTTTCTGCTTGATGTTTATCTATGCCAGCCTGTAATTCTATTCACCTGTTTCTTAGGCTGTGTGTTTTCCACTTCCTGTCGATTTCATTGGATATCATTGGTCATCTGACCAGTTTCATTGGATTTCATTGGATCAAATCGACAGGAAGTGGAAAACACACAGCCTAGGAAACAGGTGAATACATTTACACCTGAGTTTCATATTAGCCTGGCATGGCCCACGACTAATATCACTGCTTAGATATTAGTCTGGAATCTCACCTGCATTTCCAAGGGGCGAATTCAAACAATGCCTCTGGTGATAAACCCGTCCCATATTTGCATACTGGGCTCCTGATTGGTCCCTCACTACTTCCAATCACAACTGAGCGGTGCCAGACCAAATCTGCCGAAGGCTTTTTTTTTTTTCTTTTTTTTGCATTGGCAGATTCGTCTGGTTGCCAGGCTAGTTTCATATATTAGTACATTTTGAGTGCAAACAACAATTTAAGCTCCTATATATTATATCTAAACCGACATTTAGATGATAGGCAAACATTCTGTGAAAATAGCAGATCGCTTCTAGAGGGGCTATTTTCACTATTTAGTGAACAACGAAGTAGGCTTGAAGTGGTTAAGATAAGGTACTGTAGTAAGGATTAAGTTTAGGGTTGAGCAAGCGAGTGACTGACAGAAAGGTGAGATTGTCTTGTTCTACGCCAACTACGGTATATGTGTGGCCTTGTACTGTACAATACATACATACATATGCAGTCCTCCTCCAAACGTAGCCCATTGTTCAACAGCAGAGATGAATGTTCCTGTCCACATACTTTGTGCTCGTGGAGAAATGAAACCGGGTTTATTTTTAGAGAATGTGACGACGTGACATCATAGCTGTCAGGGATGCAGATGAGAAGTGAAAAAGCACCTCATTAAATACTCCAAACAGGTGCCTGCACATGTGCACGTGCGCACGCACGCACGCACTAACACAAACACACACAGATTCCAGGTCACTGAGAGCACAGAATCCCTGTTCGTGCGCATTATCTGAGGTCACTTTCACAACGAGAGAGTAAAAGCTTTCTATCGGGTCTTAATCTTGTGGAATCTATCAAAGAGATACGTCTGGAATCAAATTCTTCATGGAAACATCTCTTGGCCCCATTCTTCTATTTCCACCCTACAGTATGTAATGGTGTAACACTACCCTCTCTGGAGTGTTGCCTGTGGATCTGTTCCTTGTTCTCCTTTCTAGCAGTTGTTCGGAAATGTTGGTTATCTCTGAAATGAAGTGTGTGTGCGTGTGCGTGTGTGCGCGTGTGTGTGTGTGCGCGCGCGCACGCGTATCAAATAATTGACATGAGTAAAGTATGTCATGTATCTCATGAAGAGACTGCAAACCCTGAACGCATCGACATCTCTATCTCTCGATTGTAACTATGACCTTTGGCCTTTTCCACCTAAAACGTAATCACTTATTCAGCAGCCTATTCTTCTTCCCCACCAAGGTTCATGAAAATCCAGCCATCCGTTTTTCAAGTGCTTTGCTAACAGTCAGACCTTGACTTTGATTGTGGCCTCGACCTTCAACATTTCCAACCCAAAAGTATATCGTCTCTTTGAGGCAGCTTACTGACTGTTCAAGTTTCATGGACGTTCAATTCTCAAGTTATCTTGCTAACACGCACGCATGCACACACGCACGCACACGCACACATACACTCTAACAGAACCGGTTACAGTACATTTACACCGCGATCAAAACACTTAAGATTCAGGACGCATTTTAAGTCAGTCAATCTATTGTTCAGCTATTATGTTCCGTAACGTCTCTTAAATGGAAATGTGGGCTGCATCATTGCATGGCAGTCAAAATACATGCTCATTCTTCGAGCAGCGTGACAAGTTGTAAAAAATCCCTACACGTTATATTTAAATGCCTTCAGGCCGGTTTAGAATTTGAGACGAGATCTTCGGCGGCACCAGACAGCCCCGATGATGAGCTTTTAAAAATCAGACTCGACACACTCTCTGCCCTTTAAATCTCGCTGAACCCCCTGCAGGGATAAGAGCTTTCCCCGGGCCTCTCCTGCGTCTGCTAACACATCACCAAACGTTAGAGAAATTACACTATGTAATTTTGATTAGGGTCAGTCTGGAAGCACTGGTGTCAAGCACGATTATTCGGATTTCTGTACCGAAGGCCGCGCTGGCCCCGTTATCCTCTCCCTCTTGCCAGTTTCAAAGTGCGGAAACGCATTGCTTTCACCACCAAAGACAAACACAAGTCAAGCATTTTTCCTCTCCCCATGGATTCTAGGGGCATTCGAGTCTCAATAGCTGTGGTAAGCCAGATTCCCCCGCGTTTCCCTGCGAGGAATGTTGGAGGCAATGACGGAGAGTGCTGAATCTGTGCTTTCAGGACGCTTGGAGCAAGGGAATAAACAACAGGGGTCACAGGCTGGGCTTTTGTTTGTATTTACTGCATATGAAAAGAACAGGAATTAATGCTACATTTTATAACATTAACACCGCTCACTATTGGCCGGGCCTTCTCGGCTAACGGAGACAATGCATTCACATTTATGTATGTATATGTGTATATGTACTCTGTCTATGCATGCCTGCAAACACCAAAAATGCAGTGTTATGGAAACAGTCCCGTATGACACACCACCACGCACGCACGCACGCACGCACGCACGCACGCACGCACGCACGCACGCACGCACGCACGCACGCACGCACGCACGCACACACACACACACACACACACACACACACACACACACACACACACACACACACACACACACACACACACACACACACACACACACACACACACACACACACATTCCTTGTCTGTCCTTCACAAAAGGTCAGCCTAATTTCACTGCTTCTTTGCTGCTTTGTCGCCTGTCATCTCAGAAAAGCCCTTTTTAAAGAATGAAGATTTTGCTCTTTGCTTCTTTTTTTCAAACTCGCTGCCCATACCGAAACATGTCCCTATGAAGCCCTATGAAACCCAGTCAATTCTTCTGTGTATTATATGAGTTACACATTATGTGTATTATGTTATACTGTATATTTATGTGTGATGTACAGTATCTAGAAAGAGAACGTGACTTCACCCCATTGAAAGATGGCACCACCTGTCCATTGAACTACTTTGAACGGTTCCTCAAGCTATATGTCTCTGCCAGGCCGAAAGGCATGGCCGAGACTATGTTTTTCACGATTTCCCTGAAATTGTGCACGCACATTCCCACTAGGCCGAGGAAGAAATGACACTTGAAAATGTTCAAATCAGCCTCATGGTGGCGCTATAACAGGCCGATTCGCGTTTTTACCTATAACTGCACTGATCTGCGTAAAACTTTGCACGCACTCTCCCTACAGGCCAAGGAAAAAACTTTGCCCTGCATGTTTCACATCTGTCTTTTAGAGCGCCACCAGGAGGCTGACTTTTGTAAAACACATTCTTCGCTATTACTTCATTTTCTGTCCAAAAATCATGCAAATCGGTACACAGTATCTCTATAGCCATGTGATCACGTCAGATGTGTCCGATATTTCATATTCCATCCTTATTGGCTAACATTGGCTTCCAAAGTTTGCAGGATAGGTCAGTTTTGAACAAAATGCCTCAAATCATGTACGCAGCGTGCGATTTCCGTGAAATTTTGCACGCAGATTCCCACTAGGCCGAGGAAGAAATGCCACCCTTTTCACATTGGCCTGTTATAGCGCCACCAGCAGGTCTAATTTAGCAAAACGCATTTTTGGAACAAAATGCCTCAAATCATGAATGCAGTGTCCGATTGCCATGAAAAGCCTAAGAAGAAATGGCACCCTTTTCACATTGGCCTATTATAGCACCACCAGGAGGCCACAATAACCTACTGTATCTGACCTGGTATTATGTATACTAGGGGTGTGCCGATATATCGCGATACGTTTTCGTGACGATATGTATCGTTTTGGCGTTTTTTTTAACAGGTTGCAAAACCTGGTCTACATCTACACTCGCTAGTCCTGACTTTTGCGTCACTTTTTCCTCATTGGCTGGTCCTTTAGCCAATGAGGGCTCAATGTCCTCTCAGAATATGGGATCTAAAAACTGTTTAGTGAGAGAAATAAGCAACCATATGGGATCTAAAAACATTGCCATGTTTAGTGAGAGAAATAAGCAACCTGGTATATAATATTTTTTTAAATATCTTGTTAGTTTTTTTTACTTTGTTTTTTTTGCAATAATAATAATGCAAAAACACAAGTATTTGTTTGCATTTTCTTTCCCCCCCCCCCATATATTTTCATAAGCTTCCCCCCCGCCCCCCCCCCATATATTTTCATAATAAAAAAGTGCCATATATCGTATCGATATTGTGTATCGACACACCCCTATAACATACCATTTATGGCTGTTTTGACATGCTCTGTTTCAGATCTTCATCCTCTGTTTGTCTTTGTCCAAACACTCCCTTCCTCCCCTCACCTGATCACACATCACCTGAACACCCCCCCGAACTCCTTTTCCCACCTTCTCACAGCCCAATGCTGCCTGTGTCTGTGTGTGTTTGCGTGCGTATGAGAGAGATAGAGAGA
This sequence comes from Gymnoscopelus braueri, assembly GCF_963280865.1. Taxonomy (NCBI): domain Eukaryota; kingdom Metazoa; phylum Chordata; class Actinopteri; order Myctophiformes; family Myctophidae; genus Gymnoscopelus; species Gymnoscopelus braueri. The sequence goes on along the minus strand of NC_137609.1, from coordinate 13,104,234 downwards.
GATGGAGAGAGAGGGCAGGAATCATGAAGTATTTATAGGTCTGCCCGCAGTGAGCTTAACTCCACCAGCTTACTAACTCACTCACAGTGAGTGGGCAGAGGGTCACCGGAAAGACAATGTCAAAGCGTGCTGGCACCTGATTATGATCTTTTCACTTTTATACTGTTTTATTGAGCCGTGTGAAGCCGACTGCAAGACTATCGTTATGAGGCTGTCGGTGTGTGTTATGTGTGACACTCTGTACACAATTTTGACCATCATTGACCAATGCGCCTTAATATGTATACATTTCAGTGGTGGACAGTAACTATGTACTCAAGTACTGTACTTAAATAACATTTTTAGCAAAACGGTCTGGGGGGCTTACAAAAGCCTGAGTAGACGATAAAATGACCAAAGTGAAATATCCCTTTAACTTGAGTATTTCCAATTTCCAATACTTTTACTTTTACGCCACTACATCTCAGAGGCAAATATTGTACTTTTTACTACACTACAACTTTAGTTACTATAGTTACTTTGTAGATTTTGATTACCGTAATTTTCGCACTATAAGCCGCACCTGAAAATAAGCCGCAGCAGCTAAATTGAATGATTTTTACATATATAAGCCGCACTGGACTATAAGCCGCGGGTGTAAAATCCATAGATTTAGGAGGTCCCCTAGTGGCCGTTAGCTGTAAAAATCCATAGATAAGCCGCACCGTTATATAAGCCGCAGGGTCGAAAAATGGGAAAAAAGTCGTGGCTTATAGTCCGAAATTTACGGTAGTATTACAAAACATTAATCACTACAGCACTATATACAGTCATTTCGGCCATTTGAAAATAGCCGATCTACAAGCTCACAATGCGTCGCGATGCGACGCATTGTGAGCTTGTAGATCGGCTATTTTCAAAAGATTTTTACACATTTGAAAAATTGTAATGGGACATTCTGCATAATGAGTACTTTTACTTTTGGTACATTTTGATGCCAACACAATTATACTTTTATTCAAGAACATTTTGAATTCCGGACTTTTACTTGTATTTACGAGTATTTCTACATTGCAGTATTGATACTTTACTTAAGTAAAACATTTTAGTACTTTTTCCACCACTGATACATTTGACATGTTTTGTATTATATTAGGAATATTTGACATATCTGACTTGTTTTCCTTAGTTTCCTTCTTTCTCTGTTCTTCAGCCTTTTCTTGAAACTGGCACTGCAAAATGTTGGGAGCTTGTATGATAAGGAATTTCACCCACTGTTTTACATATGTAAACCTGTGATGTGCCAAATTCTGCCAATACATTTGAATCAGAAAATCTGCAATCGAAAGCACCAAAACAAACTGGGGCTGAAACACATCATCACCAGACGGAACAATGCACACCTCGCACGGTTGCCTTGTTCTCCATAAAGTGAGCCAGTTTATCAATTTGCAATAAATGTAGGAGTTAATATGAAAGTTGATAAAGTGGGGATTTGTTGGCAACATTCTGTCCCAATGGCTCCTGACATGGAAGTAGTGCATGGCTGTATACAAACAGAAAGCATTCACATGACTATACTCTACTGCAATCCACAATTTACCCAACGTACATACTGTAGCTACAGCACTGCAGAAACAAAAACAATGCTTGCATAATAATAGGTTCTGAAATGTCGTATTGCACAACACACACCACCAGCAGCAGCCAACTGTTCCTATAAAAGAAAGTGAGTAAGAAACAACAACAACTCACAATTGACAGAAAAGTCAATTTTCCCCAGAATAAGGACTGAGCTAAGCTTGCGTTTGTGTAGGTGTTAATCTCTATAGACTCTTGGTTGTAGTGTTAAGGAATAATCAGACAGAGGAAAAAAAAAACGTGACACGCTGAGAAAGAGAGAAATGAAGATGGAGAATGAGTGAGTGAGTGCAGGAAGGAAGGAAGGAAAGAGAAGGAATGTGCTGCGAAGGTGCTGTCAGTGGAGGAATCCATCAAGAAGATGCTGTCACTACCTGAGACAATAGCTGTCAACGGCGTTCACACTACATGTTCCACGGCAAACTGCACCACCCGTAGCCCCCCCGCCACTCCTCAAACCACAACCTACACGACACCTTCCTCCACCCGACTCAAACCACTTGAACCCTATAGCAGGGGTCTTCAACGTTTTCAGGCCAAGGACCCCCTAGCTGAGAGAGAGAGAGATGAAGCAGGGACCCCCCTCAATATTGTATAAAATAGTGTTGCAGATGAAACAAATTATTTTTTAACTAGCTCTTTTTTCTCCCTCTACACCAGGGGTAGGCATGTGGCTCTTAGGTCCTCTCCCGTGGCTCCCAGTTGCTTGGGCAAAGAAGTATGCAAAGGAATAAGAGGTTTTCTTTCAGTTTTTTTAAAAACTTTAGGCATAAAGTTAAGGATAATTCCTTTTAACAGGTCGTTCATGAAAGTCCTTGCGGTCTTGTTTCCAATGAGAACCTGTGAGCAATTAGGGGTTAAGGGTCTTGCTCAGGGACAAATTTCATTTCATCGTCACATATGCTGGCCTGGCCTGGAATCGTACCTGGGGCAACCAGGGCCTCTGGCTCCCTAGGCGGGCTCACTAACCACTCAGCTATGGCCGCCCCAAAGTTAAGTTAAGTTAAGTTAAGTTATTAAAGTAAAGTTATTAGTAATAAAAAGTAATAAAAAGTGTCGCCCATACACCAGATAAAAATAAGAAACTAATCATTGAAGGAAAATAAAGAATTTATTAATGCTTGGTTTGTTTGCTTTCACCACCATCGTTTCTAGCTTACTGGTATACTTGATCTGCTTTGAGAAAATAGCAAACAATAAAAAAAAAGTTATATTGAAACACCAGAAAAAGCACACAAAAAAGCCGCTCGAGACAGATTTGTAATAATCTTTTGGGCCAAAAATGGCTCTTTTGATAATAAAGGTTGCCTACCCCTGCTCTACACCTATACCTCTTTGCCCAAAAATAGCCGATCTACAACGCGTTGTGAGCTTGTAGATCTGCTATTTTTTGGCTAAAGTTCTCCTCAGAAAAGGGATGCTAGTGGTTAATGTAAAAAAAAAAAACATATCGCACAACGATTTGGCGGCCCCCCACTGTAGTAACTCTGAGGACCCCCTAGGGGTCCCGGACCCCCTGTTGAAGGCCCCTGCCCTATAGCATTCCTAGCATGGGGGGGGGGGGGGGGGGGGGGCGAACATTCAGCGAATGTCGTTGCGATGCATATTTTTGGCGAAGAGATTTGGTGTATATGGAAGTAGGGGTGCTAGTGTAGACGCCATATGGGGGACATCGATTAACAAAGTATAAAGGGTTTTTAAGAGGCCGTGTCCACCAAGATGTATTTTTTTTCCTGAGCACAGCGTGTGTTTTGGGAGCGCCATGTTTTTGGAAACACCAGCAACGTGGCGTGTCGCTTTGCATTTATTTTCCCGCCGGCGCGAAGCTGCAATATTTTCAACTGGGGCGTTTTGGAAGCGTTTTTATAGGCGTTCTCAGTTTATTTTGGCGTTCTCAGCCTGGGAAAAAGCCTCAGTGGACACAACCCCTAAGGGTTTAGGTACCAAATACCACTTTTTAACAACGTACGCTCCCTTTGCGAACGCTAGCGTAACGCGCTCCCCCCCCCCCCATCAACACGTGTCACTTTGGAACAACAAAGGGCCCAGTAAGAGAGTCGCTCACGCAGATGAGATGTGGGTTAGTTCTGTCGATCTGGCATGTCTGTTGATTTGGATGTCAAGTGCAAGGATGACGGCACAGGCAGCTGCCCGGACTAATTATGCAAATGGTGATGACAGTGCAGGCGCCAGCCTCTTCTGGTGCTGGATAATTAATGTGAGATCTCCAGATCAGAAATGACTACATCCTGAGGTGTTTGCCCCCCCCCCCCCCCACCCCCTCACACACACACACACACACACACACACACACACACACACACACACACACACACACACACACACACACACACACACACACACACACACACACACAGAGTGTAAAATATATACAGTTGGTAACTCTGCACACACTGCAAATTTGTGTTCTCTGCGGGGGGGAGACTTCAGTCACTGTCATCACAATGCACGCACGCACGCACACACGCACACACACGCGCACACACAAAATGTGCATTTGCCTCACACCCTCAGAGCTTTGCTAAGATATACAGTATGCAAAGCATAATGTATATAATCCAAACTAAATTATTCAGGGGATTAATTTTAAAGCTGTTACAATTTAGTAGGCCAAACATATCTCAGTAAATCACATCTTATGCTATCTTATCATATCATAATTTGTAAAAGACTTATAATTTAGTATGACATGCATGACATACAGTACTGTATGGCTTTGACATCTTTGACACGGCATGTTGTAATTGAATGCTCAGACAGTTTTCATTGTCAGACACTCAATATTGACATGCCAATATTATGTCTTTAACACAAAACATTGTCATCCTTTACTGCCTGGGCAGCTCCTGTGCAGTTACTGTACCTTCATGCTAGCGCACCAGAAACACCGAAATGAACATACCCACAATTAACCTTATTACCTTCAGCTGCATTTACCTGTCAACATGGCTGTTGTGAAAAGGATGCTAGTGCACGTATAATTGAATGGTAACTAGAATCTGCCAAGCCCGCTTGCGATTGGCTGAATGCAGGAACGGGACAAGAAGGACTTTCAAATACAGTCCGAAACCCTATTTCATCATCTGCCTCTGTGGCGTGTCTCTCTAATCATTAATTAGACTTTCTTCCCTATCCTCCTGTGATCGAATCCCGCTGTCTCCACCAATTTTCCGTAAACCGCGGAAAAAAGTTTTAGCCGATAAAACACTGCTTTTTGTGAGGTTAGGGTTAAGTTTAGATTTAGGTATAGTTTTTGTGAGGTTATAGTTAGGGTTAAGTTAGGTTTAGGCATCATTTCGCCACATTAGGCATCATTTTGCCACTTCAGGCATAATTTAGCCACTTTAGGCATAATTTCACCACTTTAAGCACGCCAGAAGTCTCGCAAAGCACACCTGCCAATCAAAGTGACTACAAGCCAATCACAGCGCGTCCTTTCTGGGACTTGGCAGACAATTGTTGTATAACAACATAACGCTGCTAGTGTATCCTGATCCACTGGGTAGGAACCTCAGGTGTAGGTGTGACACGGAACCAGTAGAAAAGATGTGAACATGTCCAAGCTGTAGCGACATGCACCAGCCCATCTCAGTTCCAGCTCCCTTGTGTAAAGTACAGGTATTCGTGGGTCAACAAAGTTAGAGCCATTCCGAAATGAACCCCCAGCTTTGTCACCCGAGCCTGACCCGACTATTGCTGCGTGACAGAAAATGGACTGACGACATACTGTAGCAGACCGCAGTCACCGAAGCTCCGACACTAAAGCGCTGATGATGTAAAGGCTGCTTTTCCAAATCATTACAGCGTGCTAAAGTTGTATTACCCACTTAAGACAAATTCTAAAAGTTAAAAAATCTCATTCCATGATGTAATTTCCCTCTCCCTTTTGCTCATTTGTATATTCTCGGGGTATTGCATGGGTGAAATAGTCAGATCTCCCCCCTCTCTCTCTCTCTCCTTGAGCAAGAAGCTGAACCCCTAATTGCTCCCGATGAGCAGGTTGGTGCCTTGCATGGTTTCCTCCACCATCGGTGTATGTATGAATGGGTTAATGGCACAATCAATGTAAAGCACTTTGGATAAAAGCGCTATATGAATGCACCATTTACCATTTACCATTTACACACAAGCGACTTAGTTCTATGTTCCTGTACTGTACAGTATGTCCCAACTGTATCTGGTTTGTAATCACCTCTCATGTGTATATCAGACTTGTTCCCCAGTCAGTCTGTGTTGGGTCATTGTGTTGTGTTGTGGCATCAGTTTGTGTTCCTGAGTTATTTAGGGCAGCCATAGCTGAGTGGGTAGAGAGGCCAGGCCGCCTGGGGAACAGAAGGACCCCGGTTTGCCCCCTAGCCCCTGACGATACTGGCAAAGTGTCCCTATGTGCTTTCACACTGCCTTGCCTCACTGTCCTGCATTTGGGTTCTCACCGTACCTGCATGTGACAGTACCTTATACACAGAACAGCAAAGGTGGCAAATTGGCACAACCTTCCTAACTTGAACTGGCAGTGTAAAAGGGGCTCAAGTGATGATTTGTTACTTTTCAGTGCACATTACATTACATTACATTACAGTCATTTAGCAGACGCTTTTATCCAAAGCGACTTACAATAAGTGCATTCAACATAGGTAGGGAACGAAACTACTAATCACCAGAAGTCTTAAGTACATTTCCTGCAAAAACAAGCAACCAAGAGTATACCTAGCGCTAAGGTAAAAGTGCAATATATCAGCTACCTACTTTCTTAAACAGATGAGACAAAATAGCTAAATCAAAGGAGCACGAGCTAAAACAAATAAGTGTATCGACTAAACAAGATCCAATAAAACAAAAATACAAAAATTAAACAAGAGTTCGTACAACTAGTTTACAACAAGTAGGCCAGGCAGAGAGGAAGGGTAGTGTTTCCTGAAGAGGTGGGTTTTCAGCCTTCGGTGAAAGATGGGCAGTGACTCTGCTGTCCTGACATCAGTGGGAAGTTCATTCCACCACTGTGGGGCCAGAACAGAAAAGAGTCGTGACCGTGTCGATCGACCAGAAGGACCCTTGAGTGACGAGGCAACCAGTCGCCCCGAGGTGGCAGACCGAAGTGGTCGGGCAGGGGTGTAGGCATCGACCATAGCCCCGGAGCTATAGGCTATAGCAAATAATTCAATTGGCTGAAAGATGTTAACCCATTCAATCCGGGAACTTATCTGTGTCATTTTAGATTTGAGCTAGAACCATTATTTTATACTTTGGCTTTTCGAAAATAGCAGATCTACAAGCTCATATAGCGCGGCACTCTTTGTATATATATTTTTGAAACAACATTTTTAACTAAAATCTTTGCTTCTGGGGGGTCCCTGGAACAACATATTTTAATGGGGGTCGGCGGCCGAATACATATAATTTTGGCGATCCTTGACATGAAAAAGTTTGAGAACCACTGATATTATGGGCGGCAACATAAGTTTGTCAGAAAACTGTTAGGATTTAGAAGACCTTTGTAAAGATTTGCTAAATTTTCACGGTTTAAAAAAAAAATAGCAGATATACAAGCTCATAGTGCGGCACTCGGTGCCGCGCTATGAGCTTGTATATCTGCTATTTTTGAATAGCCAAATAAATCTTTAAATTACACAGATGCGATCCCGGTCTTAATGGATTAAAGGAGAAGTTCACCCAAAAAAAATCTTATTTTCTATCAATTGCACACCCCATGAAGCCTTGAATCCATGGATCCTATTTTGTTTTTGTCACATTCCTAAGCTAATAATTTGATTCCCGTCTCCTACCGGCTAATGTATCCAGTAGGAGACACAAAGTAGATTATTTGTGTCTCCTACCGGAAATACACCTGGTCATCAAATTCTTGGCTTAGGAATGCCACAAAAACAAAAATTAATCCATGAATTCAAGGCTTCATGGGGTGTGCAATTGATAGAAAATAAGTAATTTTTTGGGTGAACTCCTCCTTTAAGCATGTGGAGCCTTAGCGCATCAGCGCTCACTGGCACTCACTGACGTCATCAAATCATCAAATCATGTCACTTATAATAGACCTGACTTGTACATGTGTGACATGTATCAACATTTTTGACCCGATCTGCTCGGGACCCATGAAGACCTCTACATCATACTGTACATCTAACATACGTTACGCATTCATACACAGCCACACACAGAAGGCTCAACGAAGTGTGACTGGATAACTGGCAAACTGGCTCGTCATAATGGATTTGTAATCACTGTCATTTCTTATACAATCATCCGCTTTCATGAAGACGTGAAACATTCAGCCGAATGAGAATTGGAGTGGCAAATTGTTCTATTATGTTGTGAAATTCTAGGCTGCATCGAAAGGTTAAACTCTGGCATTAAATGTCAAATGCAACAGTCTTAATGAAAGAGACCGCAAATAGAATAAAGGATTTTATTTTTGCTGTTTGAGTTTGGAATAACTTTTCATCTAGTAATCACGTAGTGCAAAGGCCTCTTTAGAAACTTCTGTTCGTTGTAATCATCTAGCTCCATTATTTACTATTCTAAATCAAGATGTCACAAAACCCTGTGCTCCCCTCTCACTGTAATCTCAAGAGGAAATACATTGATTTTAATGGCTGCCAGTTCCTCTCTCTCTCTCTCTCTCTCTCTCTCTCTCTCTCTCTCTCTCTCTCTCTCTCTCTCTCTCTCTCTCTCTCTCTCTCTCTCTCTCTCTGTCTGCTCTATTTTGTCTGCTGAAGTGAAGGTCTCTGGTGAAGTATAGGATGAGGTTCATTAAGGAGATCATGAGAAATACAGTACATTTGTAATTAGAAGTATTCCTGTGGACACTTACACAGTGATGCAGGCTGAGTAATAGCGTTCAGTGAGCTCTCCCTTCTCTTCATTGCATAATATACTGACACTCCAACCCCTGGCTAATCAATTATCAGATGGAAAACTCAAGGTTTTGTTTACCTATTCTGTATTATAATTGTTTCTCCTGTGCTTCAAAAGATGTACAAAACCAACTTACAACCTCTGCTGCCTTAAACGCATCCATGATGACATACAGAAAGATGGGCCTCTCTACCACTCTCTCTGATCAAGTTGCAATTACCATTAGATCAGGGAGGGATGGCAGTCCCTGAAGGGGACCAAATGAATGATCTTATTCAACTAAGGTTAATATAAACTACCACAACTCCTACAACATATTACTTTTATTCAGAATCAAGCTGGGTGTACAGTAAATATCTGTAAATATCACCAGATGAGCAATTACTTTATACAATACATAGGTTTATGATTATGTGAGGCCCTTTACAAGTCCAGTAAAATAAACAATGCAATCTTGAAAACGCTGTGGAGATAGATCAAGCTACAGGTTTAGGTATATGGAAGTATGCTAATAACATATCCATATGTAAAACAACAAAATAAACTACAATTCAGGTTGCTGCATCGCCTTCCAATTTCATCTCAACTCAGAAATAAGATGGACCCAAAGAAGTCTGCTCTGTGGTGTTAATGGTTTGGATCCATTATGCCTTTCTGTTAAAATGCCACACCTACAAGTCAAGGGGCGCTTGCAGACAAAAAATGCTGATTGTGAAACCTACGCCTCACATAAAAGCATGTTATTAAAGTATTCCTTTGACACACACACACACACACACACACACACACACACACACACACACACACACACACACACACACACACACACACACACACACACACACACACACACACACACACACACACACCTTGAAGCATAGGCTTAATCAGGCATAGTTGAAATGAAAAATGCTATTTGATTTTTGAAGTGGGTAATTCCACTTCCTTTCCCGCATTCTTTCTTTCATTTTCCTTTTTTTTTCTTTCTTTCGCGCTGGCTTTTTATGCTCACTGTAAGTGCTTTTATGGAAAATTACAACATTTAAACTGGACTCTTTGGTCGGGGCTAACTGCACCAACCCGCATTAGCAGCCATGCGAGACCAAGGCACTGTGAACATTTCTCTATTTTGTTTCATAATGTTCCTTGTATCTTAAGAACAGGCTCTGTAAAAGGGGGAATAATCATAATTTAATCATGTTACATTATGAAGAGCAAGGTGCAGTTCATTGAGGTTGAGTCATGCTAGCTGTTGTAAACAAATCCATTAAATAAGAAATTGTCTAATCAAGCGGTAATATAACAGGTAAGTGAACAATTGCAGTTGTCCTTATACTGTGGTGATTGCGACAAGAATACAAAATAAACGATAACTAACTGAAACCGTATTGTGTGTTTACAAAACTAACTAAAACAAACGTATAACTAAGTTATAGACGAAATGCCCTTCGTTTTTGTTTATTTATAAGCTTTTCGAAATGATATGAATCTATTTATTTCGCTGTATAGTTTTATAGCTGTATAAGTTTTACAGCAATTGTCGGCACCGTACGGCACCTCACGGTCCGTGACGTATCTTGTTTACAATCTGCACACTGTGTGAGGGCTGGCGTCATAGTGGCGACGGGAAAAACAGACAGAAAGGGCAGAGGTGGGCCAAATAAATAGCTGCTGGTTACTTAAATACACGGCCAGGAACACAAGCGGGAAATATGTTGAGACTGGGATGTCTACTAGCCTTGGATCACAAGACGGCCATTTGTCATGACCATCTTGAATGATCTTCAAAACAGCGTTTGCACTTTCTCCCTTTTTGAAAACGAATAAAAAGTAAAACTACTGGCATATCAAAAAATAAAAACTAGCAAATCCCCTCTAAAAACGAATTAAAACTAACTGAATTAGAAAAACAAATATTCAAAACAAACTAAAACTAAACTAAAATGAAAAATCCAAAACTAGTATAACCTCATTCAACGAAGAAACAGTAAACATAACCGTAACAAAAAAGCTGATAATGTACAGTAGGCTACATAAAAGTTGAAAGAGATGGAATTCCCAAAATGTGTTTCAGGCGTGTCATTTTAGCCACATGAACCCCAGCATGCCTATTCTGTTGTGATGTGCGAACATTCGGCGAAAATAGACAAACATTCGGCATCTATAACAACCTCACGTGTTGCAACGGCTACGTTTGGCAAAGAGATGTGGTGTAGGGGAAAAAAGGAGGGGATGAAGGATAGACCCCTGGGGGACTCCGGTCAACAGGGTTTAAGTGGTTAAATAACCCACATTCAAATGTGTGGGTACTCATGCGTCCATCTGATTGGCACAGAAGCTAACTTAGGCCACACAAGCTTTCTAAAATGTGGCCATTATTGGGACTGGCAAGATTGCTTCAAGATCCATTAGTGATGACACTTTGGTCACTTAAAAGTTTTGTCTGTAACATATTTCACTCTGGTCGGAACATGGTTTTAGTATTTTTAGATAGGCCATCATTTAGGTTACTCATTGGATTTGCGCACTGTGACTTGAATATTAGTCATCTACTACAGTGCCATTAGCAAGGACTATTGCAATGTGTGCATTTATCTGGTCTATAATCTCACAATCTGATTGCATTAACATATTATATGTTTCAATAGCTGAATTTCTTTTAAACATATTCATAAAAGGATTATGGTTTTACAGTAGTAGTAGTAGTAATCCTATAAATGCACAAAATCTCTGTCCGTCATTCACTTTTCGACCCGCTAAAGGCCCCTGCATGCTACCAAATGAGGTGGTCACCCTATCACCGTTTGTGACCACCGAAACGGTGGTTTGGATACTATAGGCGCTCATAGTCCGGTGATTTCGGTTTGTAAAAACAGAGAGATGTGTTGAGGTGAGCGGTGAGTCGCTTATCACCGCGGGTCAGTGATGTCATGTTGTAGTTTATCAAACCACCGCGGTGAGAGGGTGATCACCGAAAATGGTAGCATGCGCCCCCCTTTACTTGCCACACACATCGCAGAGATTACCTGTGGCAATAGGGGCTGCACTTGAGCAGCAGTTACTGTACCACAGCAGCATTACTGTAGGGGTGGCACCATTTCAAAAGTTCTGGTGGAAGCACAGTCCCGTGCTCATCCTGTGTCGCACTGTAAGATCGATGGAACGGCCAGGAGTTACAAGCTTCTCATAGGACATCGTGGCGAAGTCTTCATTCCACAAATCATTAAACACTGGCAGGAACTTCTCAGTAGTTTGCTCTTGAACAAGATTGAATATGGAGGCACAGCAGACAGGTTGGACAGCTTCAAGTTCAGGCCACACATGCTGCTGTTACAGAGGAAAGAAGACAGTTCTTTCTCTGATGGTGGTTCCGCTCCGTCTGTCCTCAGGACTCTATTGGACTGCAGGGTTGACTCGTTGCAGACGCTCCATCAGTCTGATGATCCCAAATGTACCTTTTTCAATTTAGCGCTTGTAAAGTCTTATGTCGCCTAGTTGCTGGTATTGAATGCCCTTCAGTGGAGCTGGGAGTTTCCAGTAGGCGTTTTCATCAGTAGCAGATTTTGATTCTCTGATTCGACAGCAGAGGACTGCAGCCACATGTGAACAGTGGTGGAAAGTAACTAAGTACATGTACTCAAGTACTGTACTTAAGTACAATTTTGAGGTATTTGTACTTTACTTGAGTATTTCCAATTTCCAATACTTTTACTTCTACCCCACTACATCTCGGATCCAAATATTGTACTTTTACTCCACTACATTTATTTGAAAACTTTAGTCACTAGTTACTTTGCAGATATAAATTATTATATATTTTATACATAGGCTAAAATGTTTGAAAATAGCCGATCTACAAGCTCACAACGCGTCGCATCGCGACGCGTTGTGAGCTTGTAGATCGGCTATTTTCAAACATTTTAGCCTTTTAACTTTTGATACTTTAAGTATATTTTGATGCCAACTACTTTTGTACTTTTATTCAAGTAACATTTTGAACACAGGCCCTTTTACTTGTAATGTAACAGCATTACTGTAATGTAACAGTAATGTAAAAGAGTATTTTTATATTGTGGTATTGCTACTTTGACTTAGGTAAAATATCTGAGTACTTCTTCCACCACTGCATGTGAACAGACATCACCCAACCCCAGCCATGCAGTCACACAGTGGACGGCAACCATCACCTCCCTGTCCGTTCAGCAACAATCTGGGAACCCATCGCCAAATAAAAAGGAAAAACAGCGCCCTCTGCTGTTTTTTACTTATTCATTTGGCTCTGGGCGGAGCTGAACGGACGACCCGTGCTCAGGGAAACCGGGGTTTTGGTCTGCCTTCAGCCTTTCACTTCCGGTGGTGCGACTATGTTTTCATTCCCACTAACAATATTTCTCCACGGAACACTAACACCATTTCTCCCAAAGAACATGGATCGTTTTGGTTATAAGTCCACTTGTTTCTATGATGAAAGAGCAATTTAAAATGTTACCAACTTTCCGTGGTTTTGTCGGCTTTGAGGACGCTATTGTTAAACGATTTTCGGTTTGTTTCCAGTGGGGAACGAACGGCACACACGTAAATCCCGCCCACTACATTTGATTGGGTAAAGCGCGGCCTGCTTCCTGATCTGATGGCACGCCCACTTGTAGCCAATGTGCACGGGTTGTCAACACGGCTACCGACAGATTCAAACGCAGAGCAGAATCTGTTCTTGAGAGATTAGTTCAGCAGTGACCCATGGAGGGGTCGTCTCCTGTGGTCTCTGTGAGAGCAGCAGAAGAAACAGTGAATATTATTGTGATAGAACAGGCACTAGGATCTTGCGGGTGCATGTGTGTATAAATCCATTTCAGACTTGCTTACGGGAGAGCAGCAGCAATTATAAGAGACCCAAACCATGGTCAAGTGTTTGGATCCACTGTGGTCTCGACGGTAGGGTCTTGGGCTTTCGGGGTTTGGGTGAACCTGTAGTGTTGCTGTAAAGGTCAGCCGCAGCCTTGGGCCATCTGTCTGTCTGCTTCTGAATCTCTCTCTCTCTCTCTCTCTCTCTCTCTCTCTCTCTCTCTCTCTCTCTCTCTCTCTCTCTCTCTCTCTCTCTCTCTCTCTCTGCCTGCCTCTCTCAGAATGACTAAGTAAAGGCATTCACCACAACACGGCTTCTCTCTAGAGGAAAGGTTAGTAGGCTCGGCTGGTCTCTAGCTTGAAAGGTCACGCTGGGGAGGACAAGAAACATGCAGAATAAACAATTACATCTCTATTTGTCCAGGAGTTAGTATCTCTCTCTCTCTCTCTCTCTCTCTCTCTCTCTCTCTCTCTCTCTCTCTCTCTCTCTCTCTCTCTCTCTCTGTATCTCTCTCCCTCCCTTCATATACTGTGTGTGTGTGTGTGTGTGTGTGTGTGTGTGTGTGTGTGTGTGTGTGTGTGTGTGTGTGTGTGTGTGTGTGTGTGTGTGTGTGTGTGTGTGTGTGTGTGTGTGTGTGTGTGTGTGTGTGTGTGTGTGCGCGCATGCGTGCGTGCGAATGCCGAAGCAATAAACAAGTGAGTGAATGCCGAAGCGATAAACAATAATAATAAACAGAGAATTAGTAAATTGGTTCACGGCGGAGTGTGTTATTATGCTAGTCGAGGGGCCCACGATCACACAGCAAGACATAATTTCATTACATAATTAATCCATAATGTCATGCAGATGGAGAAGTTGTTGACCTGGCTTAGCCTCTGTGCGTCAGTCAAAACACGGGTCAATTAAAGTGACCCCCGCGCTCCACGAAACACAAAGATAGAAGAGGTGGAGAGCAAGGAGAGAGAGAGTGTTTGTGTGTGTGTGTGGAGGGGGGGGGGGGTCAAGACCTATGTTGAAAGACTAGGGAACACTGATAAAATGAGACAGAGAGAGAGAGAGAGAGAAAGATGGAGAGAATGCCCCCCAGGGAAGAAATCAGGGCGGGAGGAGGAGAGAGAATAAATTATCGAGTGAGGACAAACAAGTCTACAGAGGATGGTGCAGAAGAGAGAGGGAGAGAGAGAGAGGGAGAGAGAGAGAGGGCGGGGGGGCTGAAAAGGAGGAGAAAGTAAGGAGTAGAGGGGGAAAAGGAGCAGAAGTTGAGGTAAGGCGCTAATTTTAGACACGGAAACCAGATGAGGACATCTGCCTCTTCTCCCCCAGGAGCACCATTTCACTGGGTCCTGGTAGGCAGAAGGGACAACCAAGTAGAATGGGTGCCATTCCATCATTCCACTGGCCAATTAGGCACACAAAACACACAGAAAACACACATAGACCCTTCTAACGTAAACATCACTAGTGGCCTCTGGTAAAGCCCCACTTGACGCATATTTATAGCGCAGAGGGAAAGAGAAATGTATTATCGTCACCATCCAGCGGTCCTCCCACTTTAACCGCTGAGGCCCTGTAATACTTCGGTGTATGACAAATAGCATAAATAGACGATCTACAAGCTCACAACAGCTTGTGAGCTTGTAGGATCACCTGTTGTTGTTTATTTTTTACATTTGAAAAAAAAAAAAATAGAAACACAAATTTGAGAGATTTTAAACATTTTCGCCTATAACAGAAATGTTCAAAAATAGGCAGGCCAGGTTGAAAGTTATAAAATGTGTGTCCAGTCAGAGGATTTTACTGTGGGAGAGGAGAGGAGAGGAGAGGAGAGGAGAGGAGAGGAGAGGAGAGGAGAGAAGTAGGAATGGGACGATATGAACATTTCATGTCACGATTATTGTGACCAAAATAATTTACGATATTATTGCGATGATCAAAATATGCTTAAAACTCAAAAACTAAAACTCCACTTTTGTTAACCACTTCTACGTTGCGACGCGTTGTGAGCTTGTAGATCGGCTATTTTTGGCAAAGAGATTTAGAGGGTGATAAAAAGACGTTCTTTACAGGTGCGTTTTACTAATTCTAGAGGGTTTAAGTGGTACCTGATATGCAGGTCGGCAAAGGTGAATTGATCCCAGTGTATGACGGAGGATAATTTCACGATAAATTAAAATCTCTGCGATACTAGCGTTTTTGATCACAATAAACGATAATAACCATTAGCCCCGGAGAGGAGAGGAGAGGAGAGGAGAGGAGAGGAAAGGAAAGGAAAGGAAAGGAAAGTCAGGAAGTGAACAGGTGGAACGCACTTGTAGAAATCCCTGACACACATGTTACAGTTTTCTTTTTTGCTTCCTTTTTTGTCTATTATGCCTTTGTCTCTATTTTTGTACGCCTTATGTGCATGTGCACCTGGCTGCGACAACAATTTCCCCTCAGGCATAATAAAGTTGCATAATAAAGATGAATCTTGAATGTTGTTGCCAGGGAGATTTACAAATTATACAGCCAAGTGCAGCTTAACGTGATATCTATAAAGTAGAGAGTTTTAAACAGGAATGTATTTCTGGTGGCACTCAGCTGATCAAGCGGTGGACAACAGAAATCGTTGCCTAACAACGGCGATTTGCACTGATGTCAAAGATGTCCAGCCCATATGGCAGATCATATGCTGATTTGCGCCGGGCTTGTTCATTCCACATATGGCTTTATCCGCCACTGACACACAGATGCCGCTGCAACTTTATAACAGACAGACAGAAAACCAGGGGTGAAAGTGGGCCGGAACGATCCGGAACGCCATTCCGCGAAAACATTCAGTGCCGGAACGGCATTCCGGCGTTCCGGTAAGAAGAGGGGAAGGCAGCTGTCAAAATCCCATATTAAATAACCTGCCACAAACGCATGTCCAAGAAGAAAACATAATCTACTAACGTCAGATTAACTTACACAAGTGTTATTAGTTAAGTTTTCTAATAAAGTGCTTCTGAATTGTTCCAGTGTCTTTGAGTCATCGTATTCTGTGCAGTTTTCGGTGTTTATTTATTCCACAGAGAGAAGTTTCATCTACTCGCGCGAGTCACGTCAATGTGAGCATGCTTGCGCAACAAACCAGACTGGACTGGGAATGGGATCAGTTCACTTGGGTAGAGATCCGGTATAGAGCGGAACGGAAACGGCTTTTGTCCGTGCCTATGTGTGTGTGCAAATTACGGGACAGAGTAGGCAGGCTCTACGACAAATTAAATTCCACCAACGTTCAAAACATATTTCTGGTTGGCTGACAGACTGACACATTATCAGGATAGTTAGTTCTGATTGGTTCAAATCACACGTCTTTTCTGGGGAAAAAAATAAAGAAAAGAAACGAGAGGGGCAATGAATACGGTAACTTTTGTTGAAGAATGCAATTTAAAAAATAAATGGCTCGCAGTAGGATAACTACTTTAGGGCCTTTGTGGGAAATGTTTTAAGTGTTCTGCCTCCATTCTCAACATATTTTTGTTTCCATAAACATCACCAAAGGGTAAACATATTAGCACGACAGTAAACTAAGTGTTCTCATTTTCCACATCACTTCTCTCTACCGACCCCATACACACAAAAAGGTGATCTCACATGTGTCACATGTCTGAATGTATAATCAAACTGATGATTATCACTTGTGAAAGTCATTAGTTAGAATCACTCTTATTAACCCCCCCCCTTCTCTCTCTCTTTCGCTCTCTCTCTCCCTCCCTCCCTCCCTCCCTCTCTCTCTCTCTGTCTTGCTGATCATAAGCTGTGGTCTGACACAACAGAAATCGTTGCCTAACAACAGCGATTTGCACTGATGTCAGAGATGTCCAGCCCATATGGCAGATCATATGCTGATTTGCGTCGGGCCTTGTTCATTCCAAATATGGGCATATCCACCACAGACACCGCTGCAACTTTATAGCAGACCGACAGAAAACACGGTGCAAACTTAGTACTGCATACAGCAGTGGTTCTCAAACTTTTTCATGTCAAGGACCCCCAAAATGATTATATATGTATGTATTTGGCTTTTCACACGCAAGCTCATAGCTATTGTAGATCTGCTATTTTTGAATAGCCAAAGTATAAAATATGGTTAAAGTGGTTGAAATGATTGTGACGCTACATTGACAAATTTTGCTGGGGACCCCCTGGTACCCTCTGGTACCCCCCCCCCCCCCAAGGACCCCACTTTGAGAACCAATGGCATACAGTATGTACTACTGTGTGTGTGTGTGCGCGCGTGTGTGTGTGAGTGTGTTTATCTTCCGCAAAAGTAAGTGATTTAAAAGGAGGAAGTAATAAGAGAGGGGGTGTTGGGGGGGAGGGGGAGGGGGGGGAGCGAGCGAGAGACAAGGAGGGGCAGGAGGAAAGTAAACGCTTGGCAAATCTTGCCTCATGGAGGAAGAGAAAAAAAACGTTTCCCATGAATAAAACATTTCTCCTGGCCTCTGCACCACGCCCTATAGCCCACATCCATTTTTTACTCCTCCATTCCAGCCCTCCTCCCCTCCTCTCCTCCTCCCTCCACACACCCCTGACTCACTCTCTCTCTCTCTCATACGCGTGATTAACCTCAGGACCCCCTTAATCAACACTGTAAATGACCCGTGCTCCTTGACTTACTTCTCCTCTCTCCTCTCTCCTCGTTCGCAGTGGTGTGAAATAAACTAAGTACGTTTACTCAAAGTGTTGTTCTGTACTTTACTGGAGTATTTCCCATTTTCGATACTTTTACTTCTACTCCACTACATCAATCAGATACTCAAATATTGTGCTTTTTACTCCACTAATCATTTGAAAACTTAAGTTGTAGATTTTGATCATTATTACAAAAACATACATTATCCACTTTAGCCCTATGAAATGGGACATTCTGCATAATGACTATACTTTCACTTTTGGTACCTTTTTTTTAATGGCAATACTTTTGTACTTTTACTCGAAGAAAAATGTTAAGACCATAATTGTACTTGTAACGGAGTATTTATGCGGTACTGATACTTTTACTTTTACAAGTAAAAATAAAATGGAGTACTTCTTCCACCATTGCCCTCTCCTCGTTCGTCCTCTACTCCTTTTCACACGCATCCTCCTCCTCCTCCTCCTCCTCCTTCTCCTCCGCTCTGTCGGCAGAGAGAGGAGGCCTCTCTGTTTTTCGGGCCCCGGGACGAACGCTATTTTCAGATTGTGCTTATCTTGCAAGTGTGTTCATTAGCCGCTAATGGCGTAACGTGAAATTGGCTGGCTGATGATTTCAAAGGGAAGCGGCGCTTGGTAATGTGTTGGGTATGCGCTTCTCAGACGGAACGGCGCCCGGCGCGGAATACAAATGGAGAAAAAGGGAAGTTTGGTTGGGGGCGGGGGAGGGGCGGGGGGTTCAGCAATAGAGCGTTTATTTCTAAATACTGCCTTTTCTCTCTTTACTTTTATGTGTGTTTTTTTTTTATTATCCTATCTTGCGGGGATGGGAGGGTTAGTTTTTAGGTAGGGAAGGGAGTGTTGTAATGAATAATCTCCCCCCCCCCCCCCCCCCCCCCCCCCCCGCCCCCCCCACCGCCTCCGTTCTTGCTCAGAGTCTCTAAAAGCCATCCTCTCCAGGGATGGGGACAGGATAGATTTATAGTTATTATTATTTACTTGTGCCCCCGGCCCACCCCACACACACACGCACACACACACACACACACACACACACACACACACACACACACACACACACACACACACACACACACTTGTGCATGCAAACTGACACCGCACATACAATGTGTACACAAGGGAAGATGTGTGCACAACTGCACACAGGCATACACACGTGCACATGCGTGCAATCATCAAAACACACAGTTGGAACACCCATACAGTACACACACTTGCACATGCCTAGAAACAATAATTGGCAAAGCATTAAGAATGCTAATATAACATTAATATTAAGTATTTTGAGAACCTGTGGTCTTAGAGAGAGCTGTGTGTGTGTGTGTGTGTGTGTGTAAGTGAACTGTACTAGAAAACAGCCGCTAGCCGATGTCGTAAAAGCTGTCCAGGATATTGAACCCATGGACTAATGGTTTATTTCTAGGCCTCGGGGTTCCATCATCGTATAACACTATATTTATGTGTGTATCTTTCATAAAGAATGCAGGTGGTCTATATAGAGACATGCACACATTCCCACACAAAGTGCTTTCTTTCAGTAGAGCTGTCCATGGTGCTGAAAATACGTTTTTATTTTACAGCAAAGATTACCAACCTGTGGGCCGAGAGGATATTGCATGTGGGCCCCCAAATAAAAAAAGAACCACTGATCTAACTATCAATCATTCAGTTCTTCGGTTAATCATTCATTTCTTCAATGTTTTCCTATGTTTGTTTAAACTGTGTTTACTGGTGCAGTTTCCAGTTACTGAGAAGTGAATGTAACATTTTATAATTATGTTTTTGGTGTCTTATAAGCCCATAAGGGATTGGGCAAGACATGGAATTAAAATCTCATTCAGTCAGTCAATCAGTCAGTCAGTCAGTCAGTCAGTCACACATTCTCCTATTGGTCTCTGCTATAAAGGTCATTATAGTGGAGGTCGCATGGTTGTTGCAGGGAACTAGCCATGGTGCTGAAAAGTAGCTCTACTACTACATACTGTAGATATGAGTACAGATTCTCTGTACTCATATCTACATATGAGTACAGAGACTGCGACCCAGCGTGCCTTGTTTTGTAACTGTGTACTTGTACCTGTGACATTCCACTGTAACTTGTATTTGTATTTGTGTTGCATACATGGCTGCTGTGTCGTAAACTAATTTCAGTGTGAACTGACAATAAAGTACTATTTTTTGATTTGATACTGCCATGTTCACAGGCACCAACTTTGCTGGGGGAGTCGGTGACGCCTATTGCTATGGATGCCATAATAACCCAGTGGTTCTCAAAGTGGGGTCCATGGACCCCCAGGGTTCCTTGATAGGGTTCCAGGGGGTCCCCAGCTGAATGATTGATAGTTTGGAACGAAATGGGCCCATTTGGTTCCATCTGTACACTCTCAGAGTAATGGGGGGTCCGTGGCCTTAATACACACCAAACGGCAGGGTCCATGAAACAAAAAAAGGTTTGAGAACCACTGTCCGTTCTGTACATTTATTTATAAAAGGTGCATCCCTGACCCACACAATTAAATGAACTCCAATTAAATGAACATGGAGTTGCGAAGCGCTGCGCCAATCAGTGTGAAAAATCCCACATCCTTTCCCCGCCCCTGCCCTCTCCTCCTCCCTGAATCCCAACCATTCTCCTATATATAGAAACACAACACAACACAAATAATGCTCCTTTCATGTCTGTGTGTGTGAGTTAGGGCACGCACGTGTGCACACACACACACACATGTCCGTGGAGAGTGGTTTTTAATTGGGCATCCCCGCGTAGCAGAGGGTCCAAGGGTTAGTCCTCGGGCTAAACGCCTCCCATGTGTTCTGTGTTAGGGGCCAATTTAGCACACAGCGGTGGCTGTCCATCCCGGCTAAACTGGAGCCTCCGGTAATTAGGCTGTTTAGCCTTAACGCAAAGACGCAAAACACACCTCTCTCCTCTGTGGAGCCGGACCGTTTTCCGCCGTTATACAATAGCGGCGAGCGCACGTTTGGGGGGCGGGTTGGATGTAGGGGTGGATTACAGTTCTTGCTTTCCTTAATTTCTTTTTCAGTTATTTGCAGTGTTGTGCCATTAATGGAAGCATGCAATTGTGATTTAAAAACAAATATGAGTAGGTATCTGGTATCAGGTATCTTTTTTTAATTGACCTGAAAATGATGCCACTGAATGTTGTTGCTAATTGGCGGAGGGAAGCAATTCAATCAATCACCCTCTTCGTGTTCTGGTTCTCTCCGTCCATTATGTGTTTTTCTCTCTCTCTCTCTCTCACACACATACACACACACACTCTCTCTCTCTCTCTGCCCCCCTCTATTATTGTCTCCCTGACTAACATGTACTCTCTCTCTCTCTCTCTCTCTCTCTCTCTCTCTCTCTCTCTCTCTCTCTCTCTCTCTCTCTGTGACAGGCCTAAGCGGCCAGTATCCTCTGGTCCAGAATGTGACTGTGACAGAGGGAGGAACGGCCAACATGACCTGCCGTGTGGAGTACAACGACAACACCTCCCTCCAGTGGTCGAACCCGGCACAGCAGACACTCTTCTTCGGGGACAAGAAAGGTGAGTCACAAGGCAGGGCAAAGAATGAATACAGAGAGATACTGTACGTGTGCAAGGACAACACACACGTGCAAGGGGTCATACACACAGCTTTTGTGATTCTCTTGATTCCTGTGTATGTACAGTACATCTGTCTGAGGATCTCATTGATTCCCAGTCGTATTTTTACATACTGTATGACGTATTACGGTAAATTGAAGCTCTCGCCTTTTCTCCCCACACAAATCCATTTTGGTCCATGGATACAGGCTGTGTAGGCAGACAAATAAAGAACAGTTTAATTTCACATGGATACCGTTTTTATTTGAAGTCTCTGCCCGTTTCTTGAAGCAAAGGAGATTAA
>NC_137609.1:13064806-13079806 GCF_963280865.1 Gymnoscopelus braueri | reverse complement strand
GCTACGAGTGAACAAACAACAAAGCTAGTCAACATCTCCAAATGACTGTTGGCGATAAATTGAAAATCCACTTCAGGTCATAAGAATAACATTACAGGGCAACCACCATTTGTAACTCTAGTGAGTGTGCAAACGTAACCAAATCTTCGATGAAGACTCTGGATAACATACACTTAACCTAACAAACACACATGCATGCATGCAGTACCTATACACACACACACACACACACACACACACACACACACACAAGTCACATAGGTCATAATGGCTAATCAACTCAAGCACTTCTCCTCATGGCCTCCCAGGCTCTCTCCAGTAGAGTCTCTCACATAAAGAGGATTGGTTGCTAGTTTGTCTCTCTCTCTCTCTCTCTCTCTCTCTCTCTCTCTCTCTCTCTCTCTCTCTCTCTCTCTGCAGTGCTAGTGTCTCTCTCTCTCTCTGCAGTGTTAGTGCAGTAATACACCATGAATCACGCTCTCTTGTAAGTGTCTGGATTAAGCGCATCTGGGGTTTACACAACTTCTTTCATTACCCCACTGCCCCGTGGGCTGTCTTGATTGTTTGTTCGCTTGTTTATTTGTGTGTGTGTGTGTGCGTGTGTGCGTGTGTGTGTGTGTGTGTGTGTGTGTGTGTGTGTGTGCTTAAACACGAATGTCTTTGTCTATGTGTTTGTTCATTGTGTGTGTGTGTGTGTGTGTATGTGCGTGTATTATTGGCCTTTCACTGCTACTTATCTGTATACTGTTTGTGTGTGTGTGTGTGTGTGTGTGTGCTGTGCGTGCACGCGTGCGTGTGTGTACGTGCGTGTATTATTGGCCTTTCACTGCTTTTTATCTGTATACTGTGTGTGTGTGTGTGTGCGTGCGTGTGCACGGATGTGTCAATGTGTCGGATGCACGTCCATCTTTGTCCCACACAACATGTGCACGTGTCTGCACTATGCAGTGTGTATCTATGTGCGTGCACTCGTGAGTGCGAGCAGTGCTTTCTCTATGTGTGTGTGTGAGAAAGAGAGACTATTTGGAATTGTTGGTCTTGGACCAAGGAAAAAGTGATGGTGATTTGCCAAAACGGGGCCATGCATGGTGGAGGGCCTGGCTGGTCACAAAGATGCACATCAGAGCCATTGAGATGGAAAGAGTTGCACTAATGAGAGGTTCATCAACACAACAGGTCATGCTTCATCAACACCCATTATGAGGATTGAGATACAGTAATAGTATAAGCCAGTGGTTCTCAACCAGTGGCCCGGGGA
Source organism: Gymnoscopelus braueri (assembly GCF_963280865.1). NCBI lineage: Eukaryota > Metazoa > Chordata > Actinopteri > Myctophiformes > Myctophidae > Gymnoscopelus > Gymnoscopelus braueri. Next base: position 13,078,548 of record NC_137609.1, on the reverse strand, counting down.
CCACCAGTTGTCCTCGAGGGGGTTCCAGGTGCTCCCCAGCTAAATGGAGAGTTGGTAAATGGACCCTTATTAGATCTTACGGGTCCATTTGGTTTCATTTTACGCTCTCAAGAGTTTGCTCAACGTTTGCCTGTTGTCTCTCCTATGGTACTAACATCAATACAGCATGGAATTGTGGATAAAATCCAACGATAACAAAATATTCTAAGTTCTGGGTCTGAGAGGCTAAATCTCATCAAAGGGTGGTCCGTGGCTCAAATGCCGAATAAATAATGGACCTTTATATGAAAAGGGTTGAAAACCACTGGTATAGGCCTACATAGTCTAAAGACAGAGAAATGTAATTAAAGTGCTTATCTTTATTTCATTTATATTTGATTTATTTTCATATTACCACCATGCACAAAATTTAGCATAATATCACTCCTCTTTCTTCAGAATGTATTTCAAGGAGTTCTTACTTTCAGAGTAATTAGGGGCTCAGGAGGTAGAGCGGCCGCTTGGGAACCCGAAAGTTCCCTGTTCGATCCCGGGCTCAACCCCAGAGTTAGTGTCGAAGTGTCCTTGAGCAAGACGCTGAACCCCTAATTGCTCCCAATGAGCAGGCATGGCGCCTTGCATGGTTTCCTCCGCCATCGGTGTATGAATGTGTGTGTGAATGTGTGTGTGAATGTGTGTGTGAATGGGTGAATGTAATGCACAATCACTGTAAAGTGCCTTGGATAAAGGTGCTATATATAAATGAACCATTTACCATTTTATAATTCTGTCCACTTCAATAAAACCAAAAACAATTTTAACCCATTCAAACCAGGATCTGTGTAAATAGCAGAAACACAAGCTCATAGCGCTGCACCGAGTGCCGTGCTCTGAGCTTGTAGATCTGCAATTTTTTTTAAAGCAAACATTTTTAACTCAAATCTTTACTTCTGGGGGGTCCCTGGAACAAAATATGTAGAGATGCATATAATTTTTGGGGTCCTTGACATGAAAAAGTTTGAGAACCACTGATATTATAGCAACATATTAAAAAAAAAAAAAAAAAAAAGGATTTAGAAGACATCTTGTAGAATCCCCAGAAGCAAAGATTTGAGTAAAAAAAACGTTGCTTTAAATATATATACATATTCAAAGATTTGCACAAATTTGCGTGATTTTTCAAAAACAGCAGATCTACAAGCAACCACTCGGTGCCGCGCTATGAGCTTGTATATCTGCTATTTTTGAATAGCCTAAAGAAATTTAAAAAATGACACAGATGTTTTCCCGGTCTTAAATGGGTTAAAAAGCACTGCAGTGTTATATGAAGAAATGAAAGGATCTATTTCAGTAAAGTTCCTCTAGAGCTGTTTCCCAGAGGTCAATGGAGACATATTACACACTAACACAAATTGAAATTGAAATTTTAGAGAGAGTTTTTACAATGCAGGAGACAGCTGCCAGCTGCCATCTGGCTCCTCGTGAAATTCCAGCACAAAAATGTCAAGGCGTGAACATGAGCAGTTTGGCTTTGGGTCGGCGGCGGCGCCGCAAGATACCTATTGTAGAATCTGTCACTTTCAACCTTTTTGTCTCTATTGTGGGACTAAAGTTTAATTTTTAAAAAGTTTTTGTAGCCCATTAAGATCTGAGGCCGCTTCTACAAAATGTCTTCTAAATCCTTTTTTGGAAAAAAAACGTATGTTACTATGTCAGTGATTCTCAAACTTTTTCATGTCAAGGACCCCCCAAAATTATATGTATTTGGCCGCGGACCCCCATCTCAAAACATTTAGTTCCAGAAGCAAAGATTTGAGTTACAAATATTCGCTTTGAAAAATATATATATTTCAAAGATTTGCACACATTTTCACGATCTTTCAAAAATAGCAGATCTACAAGCTCATAGCGCGGCACTCGGTGCCGCGCTATGAGCTTGTATATCTGCTATTTTTGAATAGCCAAAGTGTAAAATAATGATTTTTAGGTCAAATGAAAAAATGACACAGATGCGTTCCAGGTCTTAATGGGTTAACTGTAACCCTACAACTAAAAAACAGGTGATCTAGAAGCTCTTATACGTTCATGTAGATCTGCTATTTGTTTTCAACCGATTAAATCTGGGAACGCATCATGTGTCATTTTAGATTTGAGCTATAACCATTATTTTATACTTTGGCTATTAAAAAATAGCAGGTATACAAGCTCATAGCGCTATGAGCTTGCAGATCTGCTATTTTAGATTTTATCGTGAAAATGTGTGTACATATTTTTCAGAAAACCCCCCCACCCTGACAAGCACTTGGAATTGTAGGAGTTGAGGCATTACATTTGGTTTGACTCTGTTCCGCAGATAAATATTGTGAAAATAGCAGATCTACAAGCTCACAACGCCTCGCGTTGCGACTTGCGAGGCGTTGTGAGCTTATAGATCGTCTATTTTCTTATACTGTTTGACCAGTTTTTATATTATAGTTTGTTGACTACTTTTGATGCAGTAATGGTCTTATTTCTTTTCTTTCTTTCTTTCTTTTGATGCATTAAAAAGGTCTTAAAAGTCCTTAAATTGTCACTTCACTGTCACTGTCACTCAGTCCCTATACCTTATTTCAGTATGACGAAAACTATGAAAACTAATTCCCACAAGGGTAGAGTGGAATGAATCAATGTATTTATTAACAAAATGCAAATGCAGAACAAGACAACACAAATAGATGGAGTCTTGGTTGGTGGACGGATTCCATAAATGGCCATTTCTACATGACCATGCTAAATGTACAAATAGTTACCCTGACTACCCTGACATACAGACCAACAGGAGAAAACATGGTTTGCTTACTAAACTGTGAGTTGTAAATAGACTTGCATAGTCAACAGATGTCCTCTTGGTAGAGGCTCATATGCAGTAGTTGCATGTTTAGCAGAAAGGAAGACATAGCTATCTATAATCAAGGACAAAACATGGCTGTACTGTCATATCTGGACATGACAGTCGGGGTGGATTGTCACTTAGCCAAGGTGAACAGTGTAGGCTACACAGACGGATAGATGCCGTTGTTGATCCCCGAAATTCAGGCGCCAGAGACAGCACAGCAGTAAAAGTTACAGATACAGGGCAAAGATTTACAATAGGTAAGAATAACATCACATTAAAGTATTAAAAAAGTATACAGATGTATATACACCCTATAATATACAATCATCCTGCCTGGTGCAGAACAAGTGATGCCGTCAAATAAATATAAAAGTATGCAGACGTATACACTTTTTGTTATAACCGCGCTCTGACTCCTTTGACTCCTCTGACTCCTTCTCCTCGCCCAAATATTTATCAATTTGGGGGCCCTTGACATGAATGAGCTTGAGAACCACTGGCATACAGAATAACACTTCCATTTAGAAGTCTTGGCAATTAGGCTGTGACCTCCAGTCTTTCATGAGTGAGTATATCAGCTGGGTGACTAATGCAGGTAACTGACTCATCTACACTCTCTTGTCCTGGCATTCTAACCAGTGGAGGGAGAAGTACTCACAGTATTAACTTGGGTAAAAGCAATACCACAATATAAAAAAAATACTCTGCTACAAGTAGTGTTCAAATTTTATTTGAGTAAAAGTACAAAAGTATTAATCAAAATGACATATTAAATGAAGAGTACATATTATGCAGAATGACCCATTAGATTTATTCACTTACAATTTATTTTCAGATCTATAATTTCATTAGAACTCAGAGCAATATATATATCAGTCATATTGCAGAATAATCTTTATCTCAGAAGAATATGTCAGTGGTGCACTAGTTGGTAAATATAGTCACATGTCTCTGGTTTTATTCCAGTCAGAGTCATGTGTTGTATTTCTGTACCCTCAGCTCCCTGTTGCTCAACACACTAAAACAAACGGAATGCTTGCACACTGACATAAAGTTAATGTTCACAGAGGTCTGTCAGATGCAAAACTATTATTCTGTAATGATCCATAGTGAGACACAGATTTTAAAAAAGTGCTACAAAATAGGGTGTAAAGTGGGAACAGATACATGTTACACAACCATAGTAAAAAAACACACACTTGTGTCTTATTTGTAGGATCAAAATAGCCAATCAGAGGATCTGATCGTGTTACAGGGCTCAGAACATCAGGTTGAAAGAGAAGCCAAAAGTCACGCACATCCCAAACCTACTAGGTTGGGTGCTGGACCAAAAACAGTAACAATAAATAAGGATAAAAAGAGTCTGGAGTCTGCACAACAATTGCTGCTCCCAATTGTATGTTTAATAGTGGTAACGTTTCGAGCCGACTCTTTTTAGTCTTATTTTTTGGGCACCCATTTGAAATATCCTCAGGGCCCACCAGTGTATATGATGATGACATCACAGATCAGAGTGTTGCTTTTAGGAGACGTATCATATCGTCTCTGTCGGGTTGAAACCTCCAAATGGATTATAATTCAAAAACTGCTAAAGTAGCGGATCTGCAAGCTCAAAATGTGTCGCTTCGCGCCGCGTTTCGAGCTTGAAGATCTGCTACTTTGGATACTTTTGTGTGACACTGTAGTATGATCAAGTAGGGTGTTAATTAACAAAAAATCACAAAAAGTTAGAATATGGAGATAAGAGGTTTCTACCCGACAGCAACGATATGCACTTTATTTATTTATATGTTTCTGTTCCAAATCACTGATGGTGTTGTGTTGACTGTGATGTCTTTCCATCATGCTGTTCCTACAGTACAGTACTGTCTTTTACCTCGCAGGATCAATAAAAGGTCTTATCGTTATCGTTTCATGATGACTGTCCTCGACCACAACAGAATCGTAAAGATTCAAAAATTGACAGGTATTACCCTTTAAAGACTGTCATCATCATCATCATCATCATCATCATCATCTGGTAATATCTTCAGAGTACCACCAATCTGACCAATGTAAATGTATGGAAAGAGTGTGTCAGTGAAAGTGTGTGTGAAGGTGTGTATGTGTGTGTCGGTATCAGGATCAGAGAAGGACAGCTTTCCTTCATTCCAGCCCAGCTGGACTCTGATCCTCTGGGGTTTCTGCTTCACTGAGAGATCAGTGAGTGACCCTGGTGAAGAGTATGCTGTGTATTTACCGTCATGCAACCGAATTCTCCAGAATTGACCCGCTCTGTCTCCCTTCCTCGGAAAGGACTCTGCTAACACACCTACTGCCCAGTATGTGTTGTCTCTAACCTGAACATCCCAGCTGTGAGTCCCTGAGTTAAAGCCCTCAGAGCCCAGAACATGCCGAAGTGTTCGAACCTCTCTGGGTTGTCAGGAAGCTGCTGTTTCTCTCCACGGCTCACACTGGTCAGATCATCAGAAAGGATGTATACCGGATGGGCAGTGTTGGGGTCCAGAATGACAGGGGTGTAGGAGACTATGTCCTTCATCTTGTACAAGACGCTGATGGTCAGGTTGTCCAGGTGATTGGCCTCGTCTATCAGTGCTCCTGAGACTGGCTGTGGGTCCTGCAGTGTGACCTGGACTCTTTCCATTGTGGTCTTTAAGTTCTGCAGGGATGAGATCTCAGCTCTCAGCTCCTCCTCTATGACTCTGATTGTGTTTGAAAGAGTTGAGATGTCTCTGTTTAGACTCTGAATCTTCTCCTTCATCATCTGACTCTTCTGCTGCTCTTCCTCCCACAGTTCGGCAATCCTAGCATCCTCTTCCTCTTGCAGAAACTGACGCATCTTGTTAAACTGTTTCTTAATCTGCATCTCTGTGTGCCGAGTCTGGAACTGAATGTGTGCTGCTGTTTGATCATAGTTTGTTTTAAATGTATTAAAAACCACCAGTTTCTCCTTTAAAGGCTTCAGTGATTTCTGGACTTCCTCCTTGTGATCAAGTGCTTCATCGATGGGTCTGAATCTGTGTTTGGTGTGTTTTTTAGAATCTCGACACACAAGACAAACTGGCTGTTGACATTCCAGACAGAACAGTTTGAGTTTCTCAGCATGCAGACTGCAGAGAACCTCAGACCCTGTTGACGCTCTCTGATGTCTCTCCTGTATGAAGGCCTCACACACGTTCTTCAGAGCCAGGTTTCTGGGTGGATCCACTGAATAGCTCTCATTACAAACTGGACATTCCTTTATTTTCTTCTCTCTCCACCATTTTTGTAGACAGTCTTTACAGAAGCTGTGGCTACAGGACAGGAGAACAGGATCTTTAAAGATGTCACAACACACAGGACAGCAATAATCCTCTTCAGGGCGAGACAACTTGGAAGCCATTTGGTCTCCCATTTGAGTGAAGCTACAGACGCTCTCCTCAAGCCAGGAAATCAGCCAGTTCCCTGAAGTTGACTTTCACTGTGAATGCTGGTTCTTGTCCATTTCAGCTGACAGAGTCAGCAGCAGGTTCAAGTGGTCTGGGTCAGTTTTCCCTCCTGTATCAAGACAGTCTGTCCTCCCTCACTTTAAGTTGGGTGTTTGATCTGAAGTTGAATCTTATTGTCTGTCTCTGTGTGTTGTCAGTGAAGAGAGTCAGAATAACAACCTCTTTCCCTGTTTTTTGTCACATGAGTCTGGCAAAGGGTGGAGCTATCACACACTACACCACGCACGCACGCACGCACGCACGCACCGCACGCACGCACGCACGCACGCAACGCACGCACACACACACACACACACACACACAGTGGACTTTGGCTGCTCAAAGTGCTTTACAATGCAGGGAAAAGTACTCACATGATTTAATGTAAAAGACACATAAAGTTTGACTTGTCTTTAACATATCTGGCGGGTTTTATTAGCCTCACTTCAGAGAGAGAGAGAGAGAGAGAGAGAGAGAGAGAAGAGAGAGAGAGAGAGAGAGAGAGGAGAGAGAGAGAGAGAGAGAGCGAGAGAGAGAGAGAGAGACGAGAGAGAGAGATGAGTCAGAGAGAGAGGAGAGAGAGAGAGAGAGAGAGAGAGAGAGAGAGAGAGAGAGGAGAGAGAGAGAGAGAGGAGAGAGAGAGAGAGAGAGAGAGAGACGGACGAGTGGAGGCTCTGACCGAGTGTCATGTCTCCTCGCGGAAGACTTCCGCATCACGTGTACATGTTGTTTTCCTTCTCTCCGTGACGTATACCCATTTTCATAATGCTGAATTATTGAGCTTCAGGCTGATAAACTAACTACATGTGAAAGGACCACAACAAGTCCGCTGGCTTTATTGCATTGTATGATATAAGCATAATACAAGTATATACAAGTCTTCTCCAATCGTTCTGTTACCCCACAATACTGTCAACTTAAAAATGTAATAGCATTATTTATATGAAAATACCGTGCACATGTTTTGAAACGATACCACAATACCTATTAATATATAGTTACTATATATATTTTCTATTGTAATTATTATCATACTTTCCGCTAGACCTGCGACACTCGTGCTCCGTATAGCTCTTTGCTATCTTGACTCTCACTTGAGAGAGAGAGAGAGAGAGAGAGAGAGAGTTGTGAGTGTGTGTGAGAGAGAGCGAGGGTCACATGTGTGTGAGGGTATGCTGTATGTATGTGTGCAAAAACACCATGTTAATTATGTATTCTTGAAGGGTGCTGTAAACACTGTGACAATTAAATGTATTTATGCAGACTGAGCCAGGGGTAGGGCTCGATAAGCGTTATGCTTCTCCCTGTACCCTTTTTTCCACCATCTTGGACACCTTATTATATCAAATGGACTTCACAACCTGTTCCGTGGACCTTTCTAGACTATGCCTTGTTCTAAATGCACTGATGTACATAACACAGACATGTATTTTGTTGTCCAAAAGTGCTGAAAAATAAACTGAACTGATATCAAACCGGGGGTCCTTGAAATTAGGTTGAGAATCACTGCAGTAGAGCCACATTGGAGCCACGATGTTTCTATGTGGATCCTCATGATTTCCTGTTTTTTGTTGGCCAACCCTCTGTCATCAAGTTATCATCCATCTGGTTGATAACTTGATAAGCCTATGAGACTTTTGCATTGGATTTTGGATTATTGCCAAAACTAAGCTCTGTGGCAAATAAAAGTCCTCAATACCACTAGATTTGTGGTCTCTCTTCCCCCGGGGGTGGAGGAGAGCGTTACTTATACAGAACATCCTCTATTAGCGTCCGCCACGGAGCATTAGCATGAACACATTGGATTTTCAAAGGCAAACGTGGCGACTGACTCCATTACGGGTTATGTTTACTGCTGAGTTTGGGTTTTTGTCATCCTTTGATGTTGCGGGACCGGGGGGCTCGGACTCACCTCCACCACACACACAGATGGATGAAAGGCGTGGGCTCCTCTCTCTCTCTTGTCTCTCATCATCTCTCATATGTGGTGCTCTGGCGACGGCAGGCTTGTGAACACAGTTGTCGGAATTTCAATTAAGTCACTGTCCCTAAAAAGGCAGATTTTTGTCCTGCTTTTCTGCCTCGTGCTGTCGAGGGACTTGAGCTGTGCCTTGGCAGGCGAGAGAGAGAGGGGGGTGTGGGGGTGGAGAGAGAGGGGGGGTGTGGATGGAGAGAGAGAGAGAGAGAGATGAGCGCTGGGCAAGAGGGATTCTGTCTTTTACTGGATTCAAAGGCGGGTAATATGTCTTTACAAATTGCTCTTTAAGTTTCATGTAATTCAACACTTGTTAATGCAACGCCCACCCCCCCCCCCCCCACCCCCCCCACCCCCTTCGGTGGACACATTTTGCAAAAAGGCATAATTACAATTTTTTCCCCCTCATTCCCGTATTTGAGGGAAGCTGTATGTAATTACTTTCCAGGCTCATTTCAAAAGCCCAGTCTGTGTCAATCGGTTCATGTGTGTGTGAGCGAGCGAGCGCTGAGTGGAGTGTGACATGTAAATCATTTGATGGCTAATATACTAGCCTTCCTTTGACGGTGTCTGTCTTTGTGTTACGTTCACCCATTCACACACACATTTACACACCGATGGCCATTGTTGGGAAGGTTGCATTCAAAATGGAGTCAGTAATAGATGACTAATTACCGGCATGTACAGGTAATGTAATCTAATTAGTTTCAGTGATTTCATTTAACATTGTATTGTATTCGAATTCATTATTTTGGAGTAAGAAGAACTGAAAGTAATCAGAATACATTACTCACTCAGTTTCTAAATAATACCCAAGTACATGTTTTCAAGTACAAGTTACAAGGCATATTGTCTTTTTAATATTAATGCATTGTTGTTTTGACATTTTGAAGATTTTCAAAGAACATTTTTAAAGTATCAATAATAGTGAAAGCTATTGTTGACACAACATGTCACATTGTGATGCGTTGTGAGCTTGTAGATCTGCAATTTTCACTCTGCGGCCTTCAAAGCAATGGTCAGAGCAATGGTTACCGAGCTATGGCCATGTGAAGTGTTAAACACAGCAGTAACACTGCTGTAGTGCCCCATATGTGTGCAATTTAGTCTTTTTTGTTTTGACTATTCGCATGCCAGACCCCTGAACAGTGTTTGTGCCGAGTTTGGCACGTATTGGATGAGAGAACCACCATAGGGACTTGAAAGTGGGTGTTGAAAGAGTTACTCGATCCACTAGTCCATGTAACCAACCCTTTACATGTAGGCCTACACAGTAAAATCCTCAGTGTTCATTTATCTCTGAGAGTCTACAAATGTACTTTGTACCCTCTCGTAGTTACAGCTTTATTGTACTGTACTGTACTTTATGTACTGTGCTGATCTGTACTCTACTGTAGTGTAGGCTACTGTAATGTCTTGGGTCTGGGTTTCAGTGTTCAACCCAAAATTCATGTCCCAGTGTAAAAACACTATGAAAAAAAGACTATGCTAAAATATACACCCTGTATGATTTAAACACATCATAATGTGCCTTTTCATGTGTAAAGTGATGCATGTGCAACACCTCAAACTTGGCAGTGTGATTCACAAGAAAGACAACTTTAGCTTAAAATTAATTATGTCCCGTCAAAATGTGATACTCAGCTATTATTGTGCCAAGAAACGTGGACTCAAAGTTTTACAGAAACAGGTAGAACCAAGTGCTGTTTATTTTTTCTTCATTCAGTGTAGATAAATCAAGGGCCATAACCGTTCTGGCACAGGGCCTTTCCTGTGTGGACGACTGCAATCAAATTGCATCGCCACCATAAAGTCAAATCATCATCCATCATTTATGCTGCTCTCAACACTGCTACTCCTAATCACCAAGAGTTCCTTCAACAGTTTTTGTTGTTATTTTGTATAAATGTTTTAGTTTTCGATAAAGCCTCTCTGCCTTACAAAGCCCCCGAAGGGACATTATTAGGTAGATTTTTTTTAGGGGTACATGTTTATTTTTTAAAAGATGTTGGTTTATATTTTTGTGGGTTGGAAAATTATGGCTTATGTGTTATGAGTTTTTTTTTTCAAGGGTGCAGGAAAGAAAGTTGGGGAGTTAGTTTTTTATGTGGGTGAAAAAAAAAACGTTTTGGGTAGCGAAAAAAAAGTTCCTCGTGGGAACAAATAATATTAAGGAGAAAAAAATATTGGTGAAATATTTTTTAAACATTTTAAAGAAATGTTTTTTTGGTTTATTTGTCATTGTATTGTGATTTATATTTTCTTAAGTTTATCTCGTTCCCACAAGTTCCTTTCACACACGTACATTTTTTCCCACCAACCTTTTTTTAAAGTTCTGCTACCTAAAAGGTTTTTTCACCCACATAAAAAAATTATTGACCAACAAGTAATCCGTGATTTTCCAACCCACAAAATATAAACGGCTTTTCAAAATAAAACTACGGCTAAAAAATATATACCTTGTCCCTTCAGGGGCTCCGTACTGCCATCTTCCAGTTCTGGAAAAATGAGCGTCGCACTGTCTGAGTTCTGTCAGGGAACTCAGACAGTTGCTGCTGGCCAACCTGGTCAAATTGGTCGGTCTCAGCTCCATGCTTCTATTCTCAACCAATCACATACTCACTTGTCACTTCATAATAGAGCACCCTATTTAAATGGGGAAGTTGCATTGATCATTCCTTGCTTGCCTTTTGCTTCTGCCTACTGCTGTGCTGCTGCTGCTGCTTTAAAACTACTGCTCACCCTCCACCACTCCAGCTACCGCCTGTCCTTTTGGATCTACTTTTATGTACTGGGGGATTCGGAGTCCCTATTGGTTGGGAAATGTGCTTTCTCAGAGTACCTAAAAGCAGATCCAATTCATTGCCAAACCAAAATAAATATATTCATTTTATATTCAATAAAAAAAAAAGCATATCAAGGACCCCCAAAATGATATGTATTTTGTCGCCGACCTCCATCTCAAAATATTTTGTTCCAGGGACCCCCCAGAAAAATATATTAATAATATTAAAAATATTATGTTCAAATATTTGCACGAAATTTCACGATAAAAAAAAAAATCTATCTACAAGCTCGTATATTGTATAGCTTGTATATCTGCTATTCTTTTTTAATAGCAGAAGAATAGCAGCAGAAATCTAAAATGACACAGATGCTTTCCCGGTTTTAATGGGTTATACACGTGAGGAGGAAATCACAGAACAAGATGATATCCAAACAGAGGTGTTGGTGCAGTGGTTCCCAACCTCTTTTCCTTGGAGCCCCCTTCTCACATCTGACAAAGCTGAGACCCCCCTCACGTGTGCGCATACATGCGTATCTGAAAAACACATGTGTTTTTCAGACACACATGCACACATCACGCAATAGCTTGACACAGCATAGATACAGTAGCTATGGCACGTCCTCCATCCGGTGGAATCTGGAGTGACCCTGTGGACCTTCTTTACAGTCTGGTCTCACCCTATGGCATATCACGGGCCTCAGGCTGTACAGTGCACCCATCTCTCCTCGCAACACAGTCTGATGGAATCTGTTTAAACATTAAGATTAGGGTTATGGATGAACAGCTCAGGGCAGGTTAGGGTCATGTTTGGGTCAGCGGAACCGTTGAATAAGAAATGATTCCAGGCCGTTACTTGTCAAATATTCAGCTGTCAGAATCAATCTGCTGTGTGCGTGCGCACGTGTGTGTGTGTGTGTGTGTGTGTGTGTGTGTGTGTGTGTGTGTGTGTGTGTGTGTGTGTGTGTGTGTGTGTGTGTGTGTGTGTGTGTGTGTGTGTGTGTGTGTGTGTGTGTGTGTGTGTGTGTGTGTGTGTGTGTGTGTGTGTGTGCCGTGCAAACATCCACACAGTGCATACTGATTTCTAGGGTGATGGAAGCTTTGATGCATTCAGAATGTCTGGGCATGGAGAGGCTTCTAAAAGTTTCCAAAAGTAAATATAAAAATGAGAGGTGCCTGACCGACTTCCCCCCCCCCCCCCCCCCCCCCCACACCCCTTTTATTATTATTATTATTATTAAAATGATCGCAGAACTTTCTCTCGAAACTCTCTCTCTCTCGAGTCTCTCCTGGGGAAATGAAACTTTTCTTTCTCTTCTTCTTTTATACCGCATGTGCCGTTGATGAGGGGGGCTCCGTGAGACATCCTTTCATATCTTTCCTGAAGATTGCTAACGCTCAACGTTCGTACTCTGTGAGAGGAAAATAAATAAATAAATGCTCGATTGTAGTAAATCTCCAAAGATCCAAGTCCCCCCTTGCACAGACAAGGGTCATAAAACATGAGAGGTGCACAGGGTTTGGCGGTGGGGTGGGGTGGGAGGGTTGGCAGGCCTTGGTGGGATAAAAAGACAGGAATTAAGGAGGCATTTTATTGGAGCTTTTAGACCTGGTTATCACACCTGAAGGACAAGCGGAGAACTTGCTGTGACCTTGACATTTTTCTCATCTCCCTTTTCTCATTTATTTTCTTCCTCTCTCTCTCTGCATGCCTGTCATGGAAGATTTGAATCAACCGTTGTTTGAAAGCAAACCAAAAGAAAACTCCCCACACACACACATACACACACACACACACACACACACACGCACACGCACACACGCTGGCGTGTGCGTGCACGAACACAGAATCGCTTGTGTAGAGAGAGGCAGGTGGTAACAATTAAAGACAGAGGAGGATGTGTGGAGGTGCTTCACAGGCAGCCATCATTACGGCACAGTGCCCAAGGATCAGAGAAACGGGTTTCTCAGCAGTCTTTCCTTTTGCAGCAGGCACAGTGTGAGTAAATAGGACACTCTGGTGCACAGCTCGGGAACGCCACGTTCCTCTGGTGACGGCCATCATTAGCCGGAGTCTGCTTGTCAGACACTTTTTCACAAAAAGAAAACCAACCAGAGACCATAAATGGGGGGGGGGGGGGGCTGGGATGATTAGCACGGATAGGAGCGCTGAGCGACAGGTGTTTACAGCCTGGACTCACTGATTGGCATGGATAGTACACACTAAAATCCTCAGTGTTCTTTTTAAGCCGTTAAGACTGGGAACGCATCTGTGTAACCGCTTACAGTAAACCATTATTTTATACTTTGGCTATTTAAAAATAGCAGATATACAAGCTCATAGCGCGGCACCGAGTGCCGCGCTACGAGCTTGTAGATCTGCTATTTTTTTTTTAAATCGTGAAAATTTGTGCAAATCATTGAATATATATATTTTTTAAAGCGAACATTTGTAACCCAAATCTTTGTTTCTGGGGGTCCCTGGTACAAAATGTTTTGAGATGGGGGTCCGCGGCCAAATACATATAATTTTGGGGGTCCTTGAAGTGAAAAAGATTGAGAACCACTGACATAGAAACATAGGTTTTTCAGAAAACTGTTTAGAAGACATTTTTAGAATCGGCTTAATGGGTTAAGCCAGTGGTTCTAAAAAATTTCAAG
>NC_137609.1:13052306-13059806 GCF_963280865.1 Gymnoscopelus braueri | reverse complement strand
AAATAATGCTTTTTAGCTCAAATCAAAAAAGAACACAGATGCGTTCCAGGTCTTAATAGGTTAAGAGTTTATAGGGATAGTTTATAGCAGTGTATTGTACCTCCTTTCCCTGATTACTGAAACCAGGAATTGTGCTTACAACATTACAAGAAAACCATAGCTAATAATAATAATAATATAAATAAGAAATGGACGGAAAGAGTTGCAAGTAGTGCCTGCAGTGCCAAGAAGTGATCAGGTCAAAATAAAACAGCATAAAACAGCTAATACTGTGCAGCATGTGTTGCTTTCTAGTCGATAACAGTTTTGCTAGTGAAGTTTTTGATTTAATGTACTTTAACGCTACAGATCAGCAGGTTGACATGTCAATGTTTTATCATCTTTCCATTTTCCACTTCATCTCACGAACCCCCCTGTGAGGCTATACTTTTTCATTAAGAGACATAGGCATTGGCTTTTTAATACGAGCAATAACACTATATATTGAGGGGATTATCACCCCCTCTCCCTAGTGTGTGTGTGTGTGTGTGTGTGTGTGTGTGTCTCTCTCTCTCTCTCTCTCTCTCTCTCTCTCTCTCTCTCTCTCTCTCTCTCTCTCTCAAACTCCATTGCTGACAGGAATAGGTGATTTTACATGTGGGTGCACCACATTCACTGCTGCATTGTGGACCGGCATACTTTAAATTTGTGGCATCAGCGGCACCGGAGTGCAGTTGGATTGGAAGAAAACCTGCTCCGCACTCTATTCAATATGTGCCTGCTGCTTCACTCCTCTCACATCAATGTCTAAATCACATTCCTCCTATAGGAATGCTCTCTTTCTCAAAGTGTGGATGCATGCTTTTCATATGTTTCTATTCAGGTGCTTTGAATGAGAGAGCATTCCCTCGTCGTCTGCATTCTGTCCCTCTCTGAATGTTTGCAATAGCAAAGAGATGATTTTGTCTGATTTAGTCCGATTTTATCTGTCTTTTTAGTATTTTGTTGCTGTCGGGTGGAAACCTCATATGTCCAAACCTGTTACTTTTCTGGCTTCAAATAAAACAATTGCATTGGTATTCAACTAGATTAGGCAGGGGGCCACAATTGTAAAATGACTTGAAGTCGGGGGGGCCATAAGACTGTGACAACAAAAATGAACAAAATGTTGGTTAACTGTTTGACTGTGTGCTATTGGTCCGATAGGACACAACAACGGACACAACAATGTACATAGTATGTTCATTATGGTAACTTATTAGGGCCTGCTTCATACTGCATTTATCCATTGTGATGTAGGATTTCTGTGCCAGTCCTTTATAATGCACAAGCTTAGATTTTGATATTAAGAAAAGTGGAAGTAGGCTGGCAAGGTGAAGTGTTTACATGTTCGTATGAATGAAAGGTGTTTGCATTGTGTTTATGTTTTGAGCACCCGGGTGATAAGAGCACAAGCTCTTATGATGTGTTTGAAGTGGATGAAGATGGAAAAGATGGAAGATGGACAGAATACACACAAAACTAACAGATACAAGCCAATGGGTACATAAGGAGAATCATTTGTTTGGTTTATTATACAACATCCACTCAAAACTCAGAAATAGTTACAAATGGATGGTTTGTGATGGACGAACTGCACTCAAAACTAGAGTAGAAAAGTAGTAGAAGTAGACAACATTTCTGGCTGTTTTGTTTCTTTGTACTATGAAAAGGTCTTTATACTTAACATAAGCATTAACGAGCTTTGGTTATGGAAAAAACATCAAAATGGTCATCCTGTACAACCAACCATCTAATAACCTTTTTTTTTATTTTACATTGGAACATGGAATATGTTCCGGGGGGCCACAAGAAAATTCTGCTGGGGCCGGAATTGGCCCGTGGGCCGCCTGTCGAATATCACTGCTGTAGAATGACAAAGTAGGCCATTATTTCACGAAAAAACATAAAAATAAAAGTGGAGATAAGAAGTTTCTGCCTGACAGCAACAACTTATTGAAAAGGGATCTGCAGTCGCTCCACCACCACCCAGCACCCGCCATGTTGTAATTTGTGTAGACTTTTAAATCACTGCAACTGCTCAACTCCACATTCAACTCAGTTTAATGTCTGACCTTTTTAATACATGCTGATGTTGTCTTTTAAGATCCTATGTGTCCCAGCGCAGCTGGAAGACAGTCTTCTCGCGGGGTGTAATTGTCCACCAGAGCAGAAATAAAATGTGCTGAAGCCACTGTAGCAATCTGGTAATATCTATCAGGCTACATTTCACTTAACTCATTCACTGCCAGACTTATTTCTGGCTGCGTTTGCCCACTGCCAGCGATTTCCGTTTTTTTTTTTTTACCTTTTCAACTGGTCACAGAAAATGTATATCCATTATGATCGATCGTCCGACCGTGTGTAAACAGAAACGGTATCAGTGTGCGTCGCCCAGAGAAAAAACAATCCAACCGCGACCGCCCCTTGCCTTGTAACAGCATGTTGAAAATAGCATGTCACGCGAAATGCAGGGCAAAAAAAGTCAACTCAAGATACAGCTGTTTTCATGAAAACGCTAAACAGGAAGTGGATGGAGGTGGAAATCTTCGGATGACGTGATCTCCGGATCCGTGTGAGCAGAGAATGAAAATGGTCACTTGAGTGATAGAGAGCATGCAGCGCCCCGCACCCGCCCTACCAAAAAAAACTAAAAGTCGTCATAAGTCGTCCTTGGCAGTGTGGGCATTTGGACGATGTCTCGTCATAAGTCGCCGAACGCAGAAATGTCCGCGCTCCATTACTTATCGGCTTGGCTTCGGCTGATGCGATGTATGTATTTTGCTTCCGCACACGCGGATAAGAAGCGAGACAGAAACACCAGTGCAATACATGTTGCTTAGCAACCTCGGAATACACCATGAACCCTGGCGCCATGCAGGACCCTGCCGCTAGAAAGGATTTTATCGGTTAAAAGATTTTGATTTTGCTTAATATGTTGGTTACAGAAGGTTTGAGACAAAGCCACCAACTAAAATTGAATAAGGAGCTTGATGAGTACATGGAGATGTTAGAACCCTGACAGAGGATGAAGATGATTCCGATGAAGATTCCAGTGTAGCAGGAGATTCATGAATATGAAAATGACATGGACTGTCGCGAAAGATATCCACGAAGATGCATAACGATGTTGTGCATCCTATTACAGAAAATGAAATGGCTAAAAAGTCCAGTACAAAGATGTTTTTTTGGTATTTACTATTTGGTATTTATCTGGTACTTTCTCTCTCTTCTTTTTTTCCAGTAATTTTTTCTTCAGTTCAAACTGTTCTGCAAAATGTATAAAAAAAACATCTTACAGAATACAGTATGTTATCCAGTATGGGGATAGAATAGGGCTGCAGGGACCTCAAACGTTGTACTTGTGTCTACGCACGTAAGCACGCACGCACGCATGCATGCACGCACGCAGACACACTAAGTCTTCAGATGCAGGTGTATTTCTTGTGTAATCCAAATCGATGGCTTGGATGACTTGCGCTCCTTCGATGATATCAGAGAATTTTAACTCATCCCAGCATGAAAGGCCTGTAGTGGCGCTTCCTTTAAGCAGTGGTTCTCAAAGTGGGGTCCGGGTCCTTGAGGGGGTCCCCAGCTAAATTAGTCAATATAGCATCAAAATCAGTTTAACCACTTTGACCCTATATACTGTACATTACATCGGCTATTTGAAAATTGCTATTTTCACTATTTTAGAAAATTTCGTAATTGTTTATTTTTTTTTACTTTTTCACTTAAAGGGTAAGACCACTTTGGTAGAGGTTTGGGTTGTGTAGTTACCTTGCCATGATGTAACTCCAAAGGTGGGCAAGAAATAAAAAATAATTGCTCCATTGATTAGAAATTGATAATTCAAAATATGCTCCTCATTGACTTACATTGTACGGTAAAACAGCTCTCAAAGTCACTCTTTTAGCACATAAACGAACGCAAACATAGCTGATTCAGACAATATAGAACATCACCAAACCCAGTACTGTTTGTTTTTTTAATAAAAATGTCAACTTCCTGTTGATTTTACTATTTGAAGATCTGGATCCGGATCCGCGGATCCAGTCCAGGTTTTCTACTTATTAAAAATGGCAAAATCTACAGGAAGTTGACATTTTTATTTAAAAAAAAAACAGTACTGGGTTTGGTGATGTTCTATATTGTCTGAATCAACTTTGTTTGCGTTCGTTTATGTGCTAAAAGAGTGACTTTGAGAGCTGTTTTACCGTACAATGTAAGTCAATGAGGAGCATATTTTGAATTATCAATTTCTAATCAATGGAGCAATTATTTTTGATTTCTTGCCCACCTTTGGAGTTACATCATGGCACGGTAACTACACAACCCAAACCTCTACCAAAGTGGTCTTGCCCTTTAAGCAATGCATTAATATTAAAGAGAAAATTTCACTTTTTAGTTTGTACTTTTGAATACTTGAGTATTTACTTGAGTTATGCTTTGTCCACCACTGGATAAGACAGCAGTAGAAGTTGTACAGCTTGTACAGATTTCAGTGGTGACGCTGTTCACTGTGTGGACAGAATGAGGACTGCACGTGGGCGTAAGTTCTTCAAATCCAGAGGAAGGAGCAGCAAGGGAAGATTGAGAGAGAGAGAGAGGAAGAAATCCGAGGGGGCAACAGTTAATCAAACTAATCAATTATAGATTATAGATATTAAGTTGATTAAATAATGGATTCATAAACAATCCCTATTTTGGGCATGTTATTATAGGTGAAAAGCCTATTAACACATCAGGTGCCAGCATTTTTTCATAACAACTTACGTTGGGTGCCAGCATTCTCCCCATTGACTGCGCTTTGCTGTTTAAAGCTCTAGACTCCACGAGGAGCAAATCCATGTAAAAAAAAACATCCATTCATGTTGCGCGATGACCCTGGCTACAGCCTGGAACGATAACATTTCACTCGCGAGTTACAATGGGGGGGGATCGCGCATCGCGCATGACCGGTTTTCCCCACCGGAAACAGATTCGGAGATATAGGTGTTTTAAAGAAGGAAATAGACAGGAAGTGGATGGCAGCCATGTTTTTTTTCCCGGTGATCTATCTGGCCTATCCTTCTCAAGATCACAATGGGTACTCCCAGAGCTGCTCTAGCCCCGCCCGTGTGGAGAAAAACGAAAAAAACAAAAAGACATATTTCACGGTCTGGACCGTGTTCGGCACCGGACCGCTACTCTGCGCAAACACGGTTCAGACCGTGTTTGGCACCCGATGTGTTAAATGTAATAAAATAGTGAAAATATATCAGATCTACAAGCTCACAACGCGTCGTGATTTTTGCACAACACTGTTTATTCCGAAAAATGTATTGATATAGAATGATCGCTAAGTAAATAATTGATAGTTTCAGCACCAGAAGAGAGAGACTGAGATAAAGAGGGGGAAGAGAGAAAGGGAAAGAAAAAATGAGATGAGCGGAGAGCGAGAGGGAGAACAGAGCGCTGGAGGAGATGACAGACAGAGAGAGAGAGGGAGAAATATGGAGAGAGCAACAAAGCGAGAGGAGCAGAGGAAAACGTGAGAGGAGGAGGGAGCGACGGAATGCAAGAGAGAGAGAGAGAGAGAGAGAGAGAGAGAGAGAGAGCGGTAGAGAAAGTGACAGAGGAAGGGGGAGTGAAGGGAGAAGAATGCGTATAGTCTTCCAGTTCTTGTCTTGTGTACATAATGCATGAATCACTACAAATATCCTGTTATCCTGACAGGTTTCCACATTAGCTGAACTGGCAGTGTGTTCGAGTAAAACTGATTTGATGGTCTTGCACTATTGCCTATTGTACACACGCTCTCACACACACACACTCACACACACGCGCACACACACACACACACAGAGGAACGTACACTCGCCCCACAGTGCAGCCGTCAGTCCTCCAGATACAGTACGTCACGTGGAACCTATCGGTACATTTCAGGCCTGGCACGCATGCCATGTAGAGATAACCGGTGCCGTGAGGAATGGGAGCAGGGCAGAATAAACTGCAAAGGGAGGAGAGAGAGAGAGAGAGAGGGGGGAAAAAATGAAGGAGAGAGAGCAGCTGTCGTTTAGCCAGACTGATTAGAACAGCAATGCCATTTACTGGAGTTGTTTAGCCCGGAGCCAGCCATGCAAAACCATGCCTCCCGTGGCAGAGCCAAATGACGGCAGATAAGAGCGTGTCATCGTGTGTCAATGCGTTTGTGTCATATATGTGTCAGTCCTGTGATCATGGCACCAAGCCTGCTGCACACCAGACAGACACACACACACACACACACACACACACACACACACACACACACACGCGCGCACACACACACACGCACGTGCGCGCGCACACACACACACACACACACACACACACACACACACACACACACACACACACACACACACACACACACACACACACACACACACACACACACACACACACACACACACACACACACACACACACACACACACACACTAATGCAGAGACACACAGACAGACACACCCACACACACAGAGACTAATGCAGAGACACACAGACAGACACACCCACTCACACATACTAATGCAGACACACAGACAGACACACCCACACACAGAGACTAATGCAGCTACACACAGACAAACACACACATATCGTCGCTGTCGGGCAGAAACCTTGTATCTTCTCCATATTTCATCCTTGTTTATGTTTTATTCGGAAATGAATGCCCTATTTTATACTTTGTCGTATGGCACTGCCACGTGACATGCTGTGAGCTTCTAAATCTGCTGTTCTTTCTACATTGAACACATTGTCTGTGGGTTTTATTTAAGCAATAAAAAGTATGAAAAGTATTAACAAGAGCTTGTGACTAAATAATAACTTAACAGTTTTGGACATAATGGTGATGATGTACAATACTTAGAGCTGGATGAATTACTGACTACCCACAACATGTGCACTTGTGCATGCAACACATACTGTAGCTTGGAAGAAAAATAAGTACATGTTTCTTTTTCTTTTTGTTTAGTGCACTTAAAGGCTTCTAAATAGGAGACTGTCTATAGCTATGACATGAGAAAAGCTCTGTAAAGGGCAAGCCACTGCTTATTCTGTCTATTATAGGCTGTGAGCTGTAAGGTTATTCTATTCAATCCTAAAGCATACCTGACTACAATACAACAAATACTTGCACAAGCCAGGGCTCCATACTGAAATGCCACCACACCATACTGTACTTATCATAGTTGATATTCTATGCATGGAAAGCATACATTGTTCAACAACACCTTTAGTCATACAACATTGTTGGATAACGCATGTCGGTGTGTGGATGCTATAAGCATGCGCCGTCACAACCAGTGAGCTTCACATGGACATGCACGGGGGAACATGTGCCGAGGTCCGCTATTGCATCATTTCAGTGTGTTCACTCTCCAAAGGTTTGTCTCCATACAGCCTGTCAACTCTGGTTGCACCGAAATGATGTAACGACAGTCCCTTACCCAGTG
>NC_137609.1:13029806-13049806 GCF_963280865.1 Gymnoscopelus braueri | reverse complement strand
TGCTTTGTGTGAGTTATTTGGATGTAGAGTGAAAGGCTATTGGCTCTTCTTGTTAAATAAGGACTGTAGCAGTGTGTCACAGCTGGGAAAAGAAGGTTAGGATAAATCACTTGAGAGGCCGAGGCCACCAAAACAAAGTGAATAGAATGTTTAAACTCTGTAGTAAATCCCACAAGGTCTGTGACGTGAGTGATATGCGGCCTGTGTGTATTCTATGTGATTTTGTCTGAATGTTAGACAGGTCACGGTCTCTCACTCAGTGGGTCAGGATCCAGAATTGGTTCTTGAGATGTTCTGACAGGGTTACAGACCATGATCAACTTCCACTGAGTGATGTAGACTTTAATTAATATTTAGTGTCCCAGCGTCATGGTCAAGTAAAAATTCAGGCCCTACTATGAGAGATAATAGATACATACTGAGGATTTTACTGTGGTGTGGCGTGAAACCAAGTTAGACCACGCAGAGCTGTCAAAACATGCATACCACCATTCTCAGTGGACCAATGTCAAATTGTCTCAAATGTCTCCACACAGGAGATGTTCTATTCTGATGTATAAATCTACAAATACTTTAGATTATGTATAAGAGTAATCCTGACAGTCAAAGCAGGACAGGCTTTTTAAAATTATTATTTTTTTCCCCTTCATTCTCCATCAATCAGTATCCTAGACGGCAGTCTAGTTTCAAGCTCCCGCCACCAACCTCCTTATTCCATTTAATTCATCTCAGCTTTCACGTCTTGCTGAATGCTCATTACAGCACTGCACTTTCTTGGCCTGGTATTGTGCTATTGATTTTCATTCCCACTATGTCTTGGGGGTCCGATTACATTTTCATATATCTAGTGTGCCTGAGGGGGCAGCCATCAAATGGCTCTTTTCGACTACTGGACTCACATGTATGGATTTTCAAAAATCTTAAACGATTTTGAAATCTGGTTGCATCACAAACTACAGGATAATCTTATTCGATTATTTAATCAGATTACCGTAAACATGCACACACTACAAGACTTTAAAATATACACACAACAGGATTCTATTCAGATTATTGGAGTTGCCGAACGCAGCACCTCACGTCATATCATCTCACATGATCACATGGGACATGTCTGTGAACACGTTATAGACCAGTGGTGTAATGTAAAGTAACTAAGTACATTTACTCAAGTACTGTACTTAAGTAAAATTTTGAGGTACTTTTACTTTACTGGAGTATTTCCAATGGTCTATACTTTTACACGTCTACTCCACTACATCTCAGAGGCAAATATTGTACTTTTACTCCACTACAATTATTTGAAAACTTTAGTTACTAGTTACTTTGCAGATATAAATGATTACATTAGAAAACATACATTAACCACTTTAGCCCTATTTTATACCTAAGCTATTTGAAAATAGCCGATTTACAAGTTCACAACGCGTCACGAAGCGACACGTTGTGAACTTGTAGATCTGCTATTTTCAAACATTTTAGTACTCAAGTACAATTTGAATTCCGGAATTTACTTAAGTAAAACATTTGAGTACTTTTCCCACCACTGTTATAGACAATGTTCTTCCCAAATGTCTACATGCCTCAGCTGTCCAACGCACCACATGTCTCTGTGCCAAACGTCCCGTCATTCACTTCACGTCCGTCTCCTTGTAGACTGTCTTTCTCTCGGCCGCGAGCAACTCCCGTCGTGCCTGAGGCGTTCCACTCGGACAGTAGTATTGATCCAGATAAATATCAAGGGTGTTTGAAAATTGACGGGGCGGCCCCGACCGTCCTTTGAGCAACTCGGATAATTATGTCTGACATTCGCTCCCAATCTAGGCTGGGGTACGGAACGCCTCTACCCCGATACTCGGGAGGGTTGTTTCCGACCCCAAATCTTTTATAGAGTAGAGATACTTTTGTGAGTTGAGATTGGGAGGTAGTGTGGCACTCATTAGAATGCCTCCCAACCAATCAAAATCAAGATGGAAACTAACTGTGGTTATTTTTTTATTTTTATTTTTTATCCCACGATTTTGTAACCCTTTTTTCACCCAGTGGCAATTTTCTAAGTGATCCTGGGCGCTACACTCCCCCCAACAGCCTAGGGAGCCCAGGGCCGAGCTCATGCCTCCTTCAATGCATGAGAGCCAACTGACCTTATTGTCACCTGACAGTGGGGAGTTTCCCTGGTTGGACGTAGTAGCGCGTGGAAGGAACACGTTATTCCAACCAGTTCCCTTCCCCTCCATCAGGCGCCCTGGCTGTCATGGGGGAGGCGGTATAGCGACCAGGATAACTACATGTTTTTGTGAGGGTATTAACTACCCTAGGAGACACAGGGAGAACATGCAAACTCCACACAGAGTAGGCCCTTTCGCCAACCCCACCTAGGGTATGTATGTAACTGTGGTTTATTATGTTCAGTAACAAACTCTCTCTCTCTCTCTCTCTCTCTCTCTCTGTAGCTCTGAGGGACAACAGGATTGAGCTGGTGCATGCGTCTTGGTCAGAACTCACCATCAGCATCAGTGACATCTCGTTGAACGATGAGGGCATGTACACCTGTTCCCTGTTCACCATGCCTGTCAGAACAGCCAAGGCCTACCTGACCGTCCTGGGTGAGTATACCGTTTGTGATGCCTGCGTGAGGGAAAGAGCATGGGGTCGTGTCCACCAAGACGCAGTCTTTGAGTGGTTGAGCATTGGCCACGCCTCCGGGTCTTAAGTTCAGACATAAGTGCCAGTTTTGTTGTTATCGTTTTTTATTTCACTTCCACGTGGGCAATGTGGGTTCCTGGTTGTCCAATGGGTTCCAGTGGGTCCCCAGCTGACTGATAGTTAGGGAAAAAATGGACCATTGTGGGTCAGAAACTCCGAAAAGAGAGATTTTACAGTGTAGTAATACATTCAGTGTATTGAATGGGGGACCATGGCCTAATGCATCCTTGAGAACCAGTGGTCTAGGGAATAGAGATGATGAGTAGGATTAACTGTAACACACTACAATTACATACTGTGTACAATAACACTGTATAGGCGCGCACGCGCGCACACACACACACACACACACACACACACACACACACACACACACACACACACACACACACACACACACACACACACACACACACACACACACATTCATACATTAACCATGATTAAACCAGTAAGACCGGGAACGCATCTGTGTCATTTTAGATTAAAGCTACTGTATGAGCATTATTTTATACTTTGGCTATTCAAAAATAGCAGATCTACAAGCTCATAGCGCGGCACTGAGTGCCGCGCTATGAGCTTGTAGATCTGCTATTTCTGAAAAATCGTGAACATTTGTGCAAATCTTTGAATAAATATACTGTAGTTTTAAAGCGAATATTTGTAAAATATTTTGTTCCACAGACCTCCAGAAGCAGATTTGAGTTACAAATGTTCGCTTGAAAAAAAATATATATATATATTCAAAGATTTGAGCTTGTATTTCTGCTATTTTTGAATAGCTAAAGTATAAAATAATGGTTAAAGTGGTTCAAATCTAAAAATAACAGTTGCTTTCTCCGGTCTTAATGGGTTAAAACCTGTCTGCTTCATTATTGTCTGCAGCCATGCAGCCAAACAGATACACGCTCCCCTCCCCCACCCCACCCCATGTTTGTGTTCTGAGCTTCGCCCTGCACAAATATTGTCTCATTTCCTGCCGTGGGTCTTATTATCTCACCAATTAGTTTTTTGCTAATGTTAATGGATGTGCGAGGCTCTCCAGGACCATTACCGAGATCCCTGTGTCAACAAGCATGTGGCGCATTACAGACATTAAAGACTCAACGAGGATATGGAGAAAATGATCTCAGAGTGTAGTAGAACAATGCTTAATGGTGCAAGCTCAGAAATAGGGGAGGATTTAATAAATGAAGTGAAATTGGCCAGGGAATGACTTGGTTTATCGGCAACTGTTTTCATGCCATACACAATTAAGGTTGTATAGGAAATCCAATAAGGTTTTGCCCATGGACGTATGTTATGAAAATTACATACGTCCGTGTAAGTCATAAATTACTAGCTTGGGTTCAAATTAAATTATTATAAACGAAGTCATATATGCCAGACACATTTTTGATGGTAATTTTTGATGGTAAACAAAGAAAATGGAAAACCAGGAGCTACATTCTGCTGCTTTACTCAACTTTATTTGACAAATCACAAGTTACCGACACAATTTACTCACAAATGACCTATTAAAGTGCTCACCCTGAGATCATGTCATAACAAAGACTATAAAATGCTACCCAGTACCTCCCCTGCTATGGACTCAGCATGGGGGGTAGGTCCCTGTGACATACTGTACTATAGCGTTATGTCCAAGCGGTGTACTTCACTTGTACATCAAGCTTCCTCATGCTGGGGAAACAGGAGATAAGCTCCTGATCTATGGGCCACAAGAACTATATTTACCCACATATTGCAGCTACATACGTAATAATAAGAAAAGAACAAAAATACAAAAATCAAATTCTTCTTTTCAAAACAATAATAATAAGATAATGTGCGTACCAACAAAAAAAAAGTGCCTGAGTACCACAGTCTCTTGTGCAAATAAGAGACATCACGTGGCAGCAGATATCAAATTATGTATGGAATGTGGGGAATTGAATATTATTCACAATCACATACATCAAGTGTTTATGTGCCGGTGTAACGACCTGTCTTGCCTTGACTGACCTGACGACAGGGCTCAGCGCCTGTTCAGCAGCATGACGGCCTGGCTGTGGAAACTGTCCCTTTTAGTCTGTTCGTTGGCCTGACAGCTCACTGCATGTGCCCTCGTTTGTACTGAAGAAAGAGAGAAAAGCCATGCCATGTGCCAAAAAAAAACCATAGCAGGTCAGTTGCCCGGTTTCATTCATCCATTTTATTTGCCAACATTGCTGTAATTCATAAAGATGTACCTGTCTTCCACCACAGAAGTTTTCGATTTTGAAGCATTTTAAACATATACCTCCCCTGCTTTGGACTCAGCATCAAGGGATGGATGGGGGGTAAAGGTCCCTGTGACATGCTAGCGTTATGTCCAGGGGGTGTAGGTGTACGGTACTGTTCTTTCAACCTGATCTCACAAGAAATGCATTTATTTAGTTACAAAGAATAATCTAACCTTTTGATATTGTTCACATCTAAGGCTGAGCTATAACCATGTTGATTAACCAAACACTAACTTTAAAACAAATACCTATGAAATACATAAATGTTAATCAATTAAACCACACAAAACAGAGCACACAATATTAACAATTTTAATAATTATTTGTTTGGTTTGAAACCCACCATTCTAGGACTTATTATGCAGGCCCTATACTAAGTTCCTAAAAAAAAAAGGGGGCTAAAAGTATTACATACTTTTCAGTGCAGGTTTTGGTATAGTGCCACATGCAGCGATGTTGGCATATCAAATGGACAATATGAGTTGTCAGTGACAATTGAGCTAATTGGTTGTCTCTGTCAGACACTAGAGTGCATCTATGGCACAGACCAGTACTGTAAATAAAATAAAAATGTATTTTTGTCTCAACTGTTTCAGTAGCTGTTACTCGTACTGAGTGCTCTTAGTGAGTCGCTTGGGGGTTTTCACACTAGTGTGCTGTCACTATCTTTAGCAAATCTTTTCCGTCGGGCAGAAACCTGGTCATCTCCATAATTTCAACTTTTTATGTATTTTTCGTCAATTAAATGCCCTACTTCATCATACAACAGTGTCACGCAAAAGTAGTGAAAATATTTATTTTCATTTTTGTTCAAATGTTTTTTAATTAATAATAAAAAAGCAACCGTTTTGGACGTAAAAGATCTCCACCCGGCAGCAACGATATGTACTGTAAATCAGTTTTGTGAGCTCCGAGTGTACAGTAAGCTTTCAACATCTTAAAACTCTCTTTGTTTTGGTGAGAAGCTAAAGTGTATTTTTTGTACTTTTACTAAATGCAAGAGGCGGCGCAGCCTGTGCTACCACAGGTGTGCGTGCCACAGCTCGAAAGTACAATAGCGTTAAGGAGAACTCCTTCTAACGCTATGGACCGGAGCCAGACCACTAGCATATTTCAGAGATTCCTCAAAGACCTGCCCACAACAATATGTATTTAGTATAAGAAGTATAAGAAGAATTAGAAATTGTATGAATGTATGTGCCTCCTGCTACACCCCAACACTTGGCACTCAATTTACACACATTTGCACTTGCAAGGTCCACAATGAAAATAATCTCTCTTTTTTGTGTTTTATCCTTTTGACATGTACAATTATGTTCATGTTACAGCAGGGGTATTCAACTAGGCAGGGGGCCACAAGGTTTTTTCTAATTTTTTAATGTTTTTGAGCATCTGGCTGATAAGAGCACAAGCTCTTATATCTATTTCAAGAACCATCAGTTGAGATTTAGACCATTATTCAGCCCAGGACGCTATTAAGGATGAATGAATCATACTGTATAAAACCAGTGATAAAACCAAAAAAAGTGGAGGAAGATATAGAAGATGGAAGATAGACAAAATCCACTCAAAACTAGCTAATGGATGCAGAAAGAGAATTATTTCTTTGGTCTAATGGACAACAGCCACTCAAAACCCAGAAATAGCTACAAAATCTAGTTACCCCAGATGTGCTACAACAACACGAAACACAGCAGATCTACAGTAGTATATTAGGAAATGCACACCGCCCAGAGTGATGGACGGTCTCCATAATTTACTCACCAAAGATGGAATGTGTTCCAGGGGCCATATGAAAGCTCCGCTGGGGCCGGATGTGGCCCGCGGGCCGCCAGTTGAATATCACCGATTGTACAGTGTATGCATTTTTAAACGCCAGTCAATCAATAATATAAGTAGGAAAGACATTCAGGAAGTGTATAGAACAATGCCATGGGACCATAAGCCCACATGAGCCTTCCTGACATATTAACTCTATAAACGCCATTGACTCGAAAACGCGTCAATTACTACTTAATCCACCCACGCCATTGACGCGTTTGACGCGTTGGAATCGCGTTCATTGTTTAATCTCTGATCGCGCTATGCTGCTTAAAATTCAGTGTTATTCTCGAGTTCCACTTACTTCACCGACATCTGCATCCGGTTTCATGACCTGGGTTCCGTTTCCGGTTTTTGATTTTTTTCCCCGGTCATTTTCGTCAAGAATAGGTAAACAAACGGGTTTTCACACGGTATGACAGACAAACGGACAGGTTCTCTTCTATAATCTATGGTCTGGGTGACGATCAGTCATCGCCGTCGTGTATCACATCGTAATTTTGAGCGATCAGACGATGTGTGACGACGTCACATCCGTTTTCATGTTTTTCCCTGTCTAATCGCTCAAGAAGGGTAACAGTGACCCAAGGAGCTGATCAAACTGTCACGTGCTGCTCTCTAGTGGCGGATTTGTGCTGCGTCTTTAAAAAAACTGTCTGATAAATTATTTTCATGAAGATTTTCAAAATATAAAAATAAAAAAACACGAAAATTGCTGGCAATGGGGGAGTACTTTATGAAAATACTCTGGCAGTCAAAGAGTTAATGATGCCCTTCATTATACTGTATCAGAGCCACACGTTCAAATGTGCCCGTCTGCTTCAAGACCTTTGGTTGTGCTAAAATACACCCAATGCAACGTGCACCCAAAAAGATGTTGTGAACACAAACAAACACGCACGCACACACACGCACACGCACGCGCACGCACACACACACACACACACACACACACACACACACACACACACACACACAAAAAAAAAAACACACACACACACACACATACACACACACACACACACACACACAGACTGAGAGAGGGATAAAATCTTTGCAGCCTCTGGCCACCCAAGGGGAATGTGATCGTATAAGAGGAATACTTCTGCTCTCATAAAAGACCTGAAGAAAACCTATAGTACCAGCCATCCCCCCCCCATTAATGATGTCATATCATATATGCATGAGCCACAGTTCTAGTTAATACAGAGACCTGGCACTTCACATAAACACACTACGCTTTTATCATCTCTCTTTTTCTCCCCCCCATCCCTCTCTCTCTCTCTCTCTCTCTCTCTCTCTCTCTCTCTCTCTCTCTCTCTCTCTCTCTCTCTCTCTCTCTCTCTCTCTCTCTCTCTCTCTCTCTCTGTGTGTTTGTCTGTTACACTCATGCACACATGAACACATTGAAATTGTCACGTGAAATATTCCTCGCGCACCACGCGCCAGAAGCAGCTGTTAGGAACACGCATCACAGTGAACTTAGACAGCTATCACTGTTATAGAATAGGGCGTGTGCACTAAATATAGATTCCCTACAGAAGGCTGGTGGGTAAAACAAAGAGGAGGGAAGCTCTTTAAAGCATACAATTCTCCTCAAAGGGGTTGAGAGACACATGAGGCCAGAGTCAGTCAATGCCATTGACTGATGGACCTTTCAGTCGGGCCGGCCTCCGGCAGACTTATTGCTCGACGACATTGGGCGCACACTCGCCAAACTTAAAACACTCATTAAGGAAAGGGATGATTATCACTTTCAAGCTGCACTACCTAATAGCTTTCTGTTTCACTCTGCTCACACACATACGTAGACCGGGCCTTCACTCACACATAGACCAGGTGGCAGGCCTTCACTCACACATAGACCAGGCCTTCACTCACACACCCAGACATGTCACAGGGACACTGAGTGTATGATATGGTGTTTGACTGGACTTGACTTTGAACAGTACATACAGTATTGTACATGCTGAGTCATCACACATGTCCCGTGTGTTTTTAACTAATTCCCACCCGGTAATTCCCCTCCCTTCCCATAGGGGTGCCAGAGAAGCCAGAGATTGACGGCCTAACGAAGCCGGCGCTGGAGGGCGATCACATCACTCTGACGTGCATCACCCAGGGGAGCAAGCCGGCTGCTGACCTGCGCTGGTTCAGGAACGAGAAGGAGGTTAAAGGTATGCAGATTATCTGTGTGTGTGACCACACTATTTTACTTATGTTTTGCTTTTAGCTGATGCTGTGGTGGTCCCGGGCAACTTATCATTTATGAGCAAATGAGAGGTTAGTTGCTAGGTGACATTTTATTTCTAGTTCATTTAATTTGGCATGCATAGGAAGCCATATAGTCCCTTGTTTACTTTTCAGTGGAAAACCTATTACAGTAGGTGGCCAGTGACTTTGGCCAGTTTCACTTTCAAAACCTTTGCATCATGCATGTCACACAAACAGAGTGCGATGTGTTTTGTTGATATAACAAGTTTGTTCATATAGGGCCCCATTCTCAGGCCAAAAATTCCCCGTTAAATCGGGATAATGGACCTGCGCCGCCCCAATAGGTTATTCTAGCACCTGCTCTACCCGTCACCATTATGCCGACGCCGTTATTTGCGCGTGGAGGTGTGCCCGTGGGCGTGTTGTTGCTATATCCCCCACATTGCAATTCTACAGACACACATGGGTACGGCTTGGGGACGGGGGATAGTGGATTCTAGAAGCACCCGCTGGTTTATAAAATCACCCGTCAAGTGCACACAGACACTACAATGGCTTTGTGCGTTGGACCATGAGCCGTGTTGCCAGCCTTGGAGAGAAATAAGCAACCGCAGTCCGCAGGTCTATGAAAACAAAAAGAAGCAACTCTAAGGCCACATGAGCACTTCAAACTACTAACTAGAGCTTTCATATCCCCTAAATATTTCAGCCCGGCTCGACTAATAATTGACAAATTAGACCCAGCCCAGCCCGTCAGTCATTTTTCTAAAGAAGCCTTATTTCTCATTAAATCTTGGTAATTCGTTAAGAACAGGAGTCATTCTACCCTAACAGTCTATATTTTATTTAAAAAACAGCTTGGAGCAAATAGGGCTATATAAATATATACACTGCCCCATAACCATTTTAAAAATGATTATGGTTATTCTATGAAATATATGTTTCATAGAATAACCGTAATCATTTTTGCAATGGAGAAATCACATCAAATGTTACCTTCTGGCCGCTGCCTGTGCTTTCATTTGAAGAAATAATCCAACATTTATTTTGAGGTGAAAAAGACATGAAGAAAGTTCTGAAGATCCATTATTTATGTCATGTTATGGTTTAAACTTTAAAGGGAGCTCTCTACTGCTGCGTCATGACAAGACAGTGATTGATTTGACCTAGGCTACTTTAGCGTTGCGCTGCCCTGTTGATTAATTATTTGGCATCAGCTGTGTAGGAATATATAACTATTTTAAATGGCTTTCATATACTCTTGGGGATCTGACTAATATGACAAGTTGCTTATTGTGAACACAATAGCCTACGCTACAAATTAATTAATATGTGAATTTATTTGGATGTAAAAAAAACTTAGACCCGGCTCAGCCGGTGCCGACGGGCCGGGTCGGGTCCCGTTGGGTTTGGGCTAAAATCTTAAGCACTTACATTTTTTATAAGATGATCGGATCATAGTGTGATTTTCATTTTGGCTGCTGTCTCATTAAACCCATGCTGCGGGTCACGGGTGAATATTATATTATAGCCTATATTATATATATTAGCCTATATTATTATTATATTCCCCGCGTAAACGCTACGTTCATGACCCCCCAAAATAACCATATTTGAACTGGGGACCCCCCCATTTTGTTTGACTCGGTTCCACAGATAAATATTGTGAAAATAGCAGATCTACAAGCTCGCCAGGCGTTGGGTGCTCCATTGTGGTCTCGACCCACAGGTTGAGAACCACTGCATTAAAAGCTCCAAGCAAGTTACATGTCTAGTATGTTGTTGACCACGTAATGTAATGTTTTTGGTTTAGTGATAGGCTACTCCGTGGCGCGCGCGCGCCTCATTGTATGCTGTCCAAAATAACAGATCTGTAGGCTGTCGACACGACATGACGCAGCGCCGTTGATAGCTTGTATGTCTGTTATTTTGGGTAGGCGACGCACATACGCATCGCAGCAATGTGTCTGGGTTTGAGAGGCTTTGATTGATGTAAACTTAAAGTTTAGCTCTGTTCGGGATTACTGAACAAAGGTGGATGATGAAAGATAACGGGGACAATATGGATGTAAGTTAACTTTAACTGCGTCACTTCAGAGGAAACTATGGAGCAACTTCAGAGATGTTTACACACCCCTGGAATCCATTAGAACGGTGGAAATAGAACGATAACAGCCAACGTGAGTACATAGGCTATAGACCTTTCCTAAAACTGTCCAATTTATTATACCCATGTGCTACTGTTTGTCTGTGTACCACGTAGGAGCGTTGTCGCAACATGATGTAATTAATTATTTGGGAGCAGCCAGTGTGTACCAATAGTATACATATTTTAAATGGCTTTCATATACTATTCCGGATCTGACTAATATGACAAGCTTATTGTGAACACAATAGGCTACAAATTAATATAAAAATGTATTTGGATAAAAAAAAAAAAAAGAAGGAAAACAAGCCCAATGTGGCTTATAATAATCAGACCAGGCAACAGTGCAGACAGGTAGATAGGCTAGAGCATATATTGGATCGGGATGACGGCTAGCGCAGTCTTCTCTTAAAGGCAATGGCTTCTGGCACGGTGATTGGTTTTATCATTGTAACGCCCAAACCACACCTATGCATAATGTAACGGGTAGCTCAGGTGTTTGGCGGGTGAGGGGGGTGCCATAGAATACCGAATTTTGCGGGGAAACGCCTCTTGCCTAGTCCGAAATCCCTAATTAGTGGTTTGTTCAAATGTCCCTGGGAATAGGGCCCATAGAGTCCTATCCACAAATCCACCATTTAACTTCCACAAATCCACATTATCAAAACCATTGGTGTTATGTGCTGGATTCGAACCAACATCATCTGGGGTCACGCACTCCATGCAGGAGGTGTGGAAGGAAAATGGCCAAAGTCACTGGCCACCTACTGTATATAGTCATAGAAAAGGGTGCTCTTTGGAGTGCCGGTGAGGGTGGCTTACAAGGGCTGCGTCAGTCGTGGTTTGCTGGTGGTAGGACGCAAGGAAGTTGCGGGGGGGAAATAGTGTTTGTATGACATATGGTTATTTCACATCCGTGGTGCCCAAGTGATAGTGCTTTTGGAAGTACACTATAGAGGCTCCTCAACATGTGATTCCAATTTGGGATTGATTGGATGTTGCGGTCATCACAAATGGCTTGTTAATAAAGTATAGTAAAATTAATAGTTGTTAATAAAGAGAGGATCAGCATCACTGTCACTTCACGTCGGCTCTCAACGTATTTGCAAAGGTTCAAATTCATCGTACTATACGTACCTACTATATACTCTGTGTAAAAATACTGTTAGTGCCCATGTTCACAAAAAATAAATACTTAAAATAAGGTAAGTAAAATAACTGTGTGTCTTCAATCAGTCATCAGGATCAGATTAAGAAGCATTATTTTAAATATATAAAAAATATAAAGACAGAAACGTTCACGCACATAAGATATCAAATTACCACATTTTGGACCACGTCGGCTCACACTTTACTATTTCTTTTAATTTTTATTGCTCTATTATTTTCTGTAATCAGGTTACAGTAAATCCATTACCTTTAATTGCATTACATATTAGACCCCAACCCTGCAGCCAGTCTTGTTCTCCAGAGCAGCCAGGCACCATTTCCGTCTTCCTCTCCTCCTCCTTGCTGATATGGAGCTTCTACAAATAGAATCTTGAGCTAATTAGCTGAAGGAAGGCCTTCCCTAACTGGCTGATTATTGTGTCTCCATGGATGGCTGCTGGGAGAGCAGCTACCTGGAAGCCAAGTGAAGAAGCAGATTGAGCAACCCCCCAATGGCCTTCTAATCTACCTCCGAATGTTAGCAGCTAGCGAGGACATCCTTGGTGGTTTGAAACCATGGCGGTCCCCAGTGGCTAATCTCTCCCATTTAGGTCAGACGTTGGTATCTCTCTCTCCAACATGGTACGTGCACTGAGAAATCCTCAGTGTTCGTTTAACTCTGTTTAACTCAAAAGTGTACAAATGAATAATAATAATTTGGTACATTCTTGGAGATGCACTCTTTTCTTTTTTAGTTAAAGTTTGTTGATGTATAATTTCAGGTAAAGCAGTCATGACATGTGGGTTCATAAGAAGTTGCTGAACAAAAATAATTATATCTAATATATATTCTCTTGACAATTATGTTTTTGTAGTATTCCATTAAATTCGAATATATTCAATTAATTTGAACGCAACACTTTACAATGGCATCAATTCAGTCAGTGTAAGTAATTATGTGCATTAGCCTATTGGGAAATATTGCAAAATGCACAATAATACTACAAAAGGAATCAATAATGAAGGCTACCCATCGTGGTCTTTTCGTTTAGTACTTGCTGTTTTTTTCCTATTTTTGTAGGTTGATAGACAGTAAAATATATTGTAATAAAACCATTGTACATTTTTAAGGGCAGACATGTCACGTTTTCTATTAAACTGCCTTTTACACTTTAAAAGTATGTTAGTTGAACATATTAGACACACAGTCAAATTGTAACGGTCAGATATCATATATTTGACTATTACTATTTTTTAAATCACGGGTTGTGAATGATCTCTTCAGATACAATTGATTAGGCTGAAAGCAGTGCACTTCAATAAATAAACAGCAAATAAACACAGCCAGAAATAAAGCACGAAAGTTTGTGTCAAAGTTAACCCTTTTATCTAAATCAATGACAGGAAAATAATACATGAATTGCCAACTGTAGCAGATCGTGAAGCCCGACGGTAAAGTCCGCGTCTCGCGCACGCTCCCGCGCACGCTCCTATTGTTCCAATATAGTTCCCTGTAGCTCTCCAAACGCTCCCCAAACAGCACGAAAAAAGTAATCCAAAAGAAATCCAAAAGAAACTTAATCCACTCCAGAAGCGGTATAATCCAAAAAGCTCGGATCTCCACGGAGAAAAGAAAAGTAATCCACGCTGGATATAAACAAAATATAAACGGTCTCACCAGTCAGAAGAATGTCCCGCAGCTCTTCCCTTTAAACGGTGAGTATTGACAGTTAATGTGGCCTTTGCTATGTTCCACCTATAGCTTAGAACTAGACAAATAAATAATCAAACTGGACCAGGTCTCCCGTGGACTCCCTGTCGGTTTGTTGTCTCGTTTCGGGGCCGCGAGCCGGCAGCTTCCGCACACTATATGGTGCGTCAGTCATTACCAGACAGACCCGTCAATCAATGTCAATCAATCAATCACAATACATCAAAATGAAAGCATAAACGTTTAACCCCCCCAAACAATAACAAAATGAAACATAGACATCACAAAAGATAGGACCTTACCCTTAAAGGATGGCGTTAATATAAGGAATATTTTAATTCATAGGCATAAACTTTTAAATGCCATTATAAAACTAAATCCTCTTTTACACATGTGTGGCAGCGCTACATAGACCCCCCCTCCAGCCAGCGGCTTCTAGGGTGAGGTGCCATAGAACTTTTTTATGTTGACCACATTTATTGTGTCCTGTTTATCAGGTGGGTTATTCCATCCTATTCGGTAATTTACCGGCCCTAATTTTCTCAGTATTTTCGCTGGCCCTTCCCACTTCGGCGCAAGCTTAGCTGAGAACTTGTCACTGGCTTTTGAGAGAGGATGCGTCCTGACCCAGACTAGGTCACCCGGCTGGAAGTGCGCATCTTTCCTGCGGGCATTATAATACCTAGCTTGTCTAGCCTGGTGCACACCCACTCTCCTCCTGACCTCCTCCGCCATCTTCTGCTGTCTCTCCACCAGATCGTAAGCGGCTTGCTGTTCAGGAGATGGTGGTTTGTTTATCAGCCTCTCCAGTGGTCCTTGGAGCTTCCTGCCCAAGGCAAGCTCAGCAGGGACTTTGCCTGTAGTCTCCTGTTGGGCGGTGTTGAGGGCAAAACGGAACTCCGGTAGCCACTGGTCCCAGGTGTTATGATGCTGGCCGACGAATGATGCAATCATGGTTTTCAGTGTCCGGTTGACACGCTCTGTAAGGTTGGTTTGTGGATGATAACTGGTGGTGAGCTTCTGGACAACACCCCAAGCCTTGCAGAGGTCCATCAGCAAGTTGGCAGTGAATTGTGGTCCTCTGTCCGAAACCAGGTACAACGGCACACCCCAGCGGGTGAAGATTTCCTCCCTGAGGATCTTGATGAGACGAGGTGTTTTGCTGTCTCTCAAGGGGAACATCTCCACCCACTTGGAGTAATAGTCCACCACCACCAGGAGGTAACAGTTGCCGCTTTTGCTCCTTGGGAATGGACCCATGAGGTCGATTCCCAGCATCACCCCGGGTGCGGTGACTTGGGTGCTCTGCAGTAACCCTGACGGTTTGGTGTTGTCTGCCTTGTACTGTTGACAGGTGGCACAGGTCTTCGTATGATCCCATACGTCTTTGCGGACATTTGCCCACCAAGCCACCTCCAGAACTCTCAACAGGGTCTTCAGCCTGCCCAGATGGCCACCCAAGGGATTGTCATGGAAGTACCGAAGGAATTCTGGCACCAGAGACTGAGGAACAACCAACTGCCATTTTTCTCCCTGGTTTTTCACCGGAACTCTTCGGTACAATACCCCTTGGTGTTCGAAGAAGCCGATGCGATCCGGCGGAGATGTTGACTGACCGATGTCCCTCCTCAAGTCACATACTACCTGGTCTTTCTCCTGTGCCTGGGCCAATTCTGCCAAGGTGGTCGGTAGGTCAGAGTGGCTTTTGGAGGAGATGACCAGACAGGGTGATGAGTGAATGGAGAGTGGTTCATAAGCTCTGGACAGTGCATCCGGGGCGGCGTTCAGACAACCCTTCCGATAATGAACCTTGAAGGTGAATTGCTGCAAACGGAGTATCCACCGAGTCAGCCGAGATGTGGTCTTCGGACAGTTGAAAGCCCATGACAGTGCAGCGTGGTCGGTGAAGACATTGAACTCTGGTCCCTCCAGATAGTGCCTCCATTTTTCCACCGCCCAGACCACTGCCAGGCACTCCTTCTCCGAAGTGGAATAATTCCGCTCTGGGCCTCGGAGTCCCCTCGACGCGTAAGATATTACGTGCTCACCATCCTCGGTGATTTGGGAGAGGATGGCTCCGAGACCCACTTCGCTGGCGTCCGTATGTACCTGGAATGGCAGGGCGGTATTGGGTTGAGCCAACACCGGTGTACTCTGCAACGCCTGTTTCAGAGCGTCCATGCTATCCTGGCACTCCATGGTCCAGTTCCATTCCACTCCCTTCCTCTTGAGGTTGTTTAGTGGAGCTGCCATGTCCGCAAACCGGGGTATGAATTTGTGATACCATCCCGCAAGGCCCAAGAAACGCTGTACGGCTTTCAGGTCCCGAGGGACAGGGTAGTCCGACACAGCTTGGGTCTTGGATGGATCGACCTCCACGCCTCGGTTGGAGACAATGTGTCCAAGAAACTTCAGTTCTCGCTTGAAGAAGTGGCACTTTTTCATGTTGAGGCTGAGATTGGCAGCATGCAACTTCTGAAAGACAGATTCTAAGTCCCGAAGATGCTGCTCTTTGGAGCGAGAATACACAATGATGTCATCAATGTACACGAAGCATAGCTTTCCTCTCAACTCCGCCAAGACCCTCTCCATCAAACGTTGAAAGGAGGCTGCCGCATTCCGCAGACCGAATGGCATGGCCTTAAACTGGAACAGGCCAAGAGATGTTATGAAAGCAGTCTTCGGCTTGCTCTCCTCTGCCATTGCCACCTGCCAGTAACCAGACTGCAAGTCCAAAGAACTGAACCAGGAGGCACCTTCCAGCGATTCAAGGATGTCGTGAATGATGGGCATCGGATAAGCGTCTGGTAAGGTCTTGGCATTGACCCGCCTATAGTCCACACAAAACCTATAGGATCCATCAGGTTTGTTTACTAGGACCACAGGGGATGACCAAGCTGACTGCGACGGCTCAATGATTCCATCCACGAGCATTCTCTCCACATGGTCTTCGATGACCTTCTTCTTCAGAGGGGAAACACGATAAGCTTTGGATCGCACCGGCACTTCATCCTGCAGGAAGATGGTGTGTTTCTCCACCGACGTCTTCCCCAGTCTACTGGAGGTGACGGTGGGCCAGTCTCCCATGAGCTGGTGTAGCTCCTCCGGGCTGTCCGTGTCGTAGGGTGCCACTGACTCTCTCTGGACAGTGGAAGCCCAGCAACTTCTCATCTCCCCTGGTGGTAAGGCGTAGTAGAGGCGAATGCCTGGTTGGTACATGACGGAGGGAGACTTGTCCCACAAGCTGGAGTTGGGGTTCTGGCATAAGAATGGATAATAGGTGTAACCTTTACCTGATTTCAACCCATACCTCTTCCTAGCCAGATCAAGAATGGCACCGGTTTCAGAAAGGAGGTCCAGCCCAAGGATTAATGGGAACACAAGATGGCGGTCCTGCATCACATGGGTGTCGATAGTAGTTTTCATACCGTGCCAGTCGAAGCAGAGACCTATCTTTCCCACTGCTTGGTGAGCTGTTCCATCGGCTAGGACAAATTCCTGTCTCTCTGCCGGTAAGAGGGTTTCATCGGGTAACATGATCCGCTTCCACAGACTTTCCTTAATCAGCGTGTATGAACTCCCAGTGTCCACAACGGCTTCTACTGATATTCCCTTGATGGTAACTGGGACTAACAGGATCCTGGGTCGTTTCTTTTCGTAGCCCTGGTGTTGTACCACTGAAAGCTCTGCTGTTTTCTGAGACTGTTTCTTCTCCTTCTTTCCCTGTTTTTCGGTACTTGCCTTCACCCTCTGCCAGTACTCCTGGGACCCTGAGAAGTCCTTCTCCACCATGGAACCCACCTTCACCAGCTGGGTCACTGTCGTCACCGTCCCCCTCAGGCAGCCAGCCACTTTCGGGTTGAGGTTACTCAGGATGCGTCTCACTATCTCGTCCTCTGGCATGTCTCGCTTCCACTTGAG
Source organism: Gymnoscopelus braueri (assembly GCF_963280865.1). NCBI lineage: Eukaryota > Metazoa > Chordata > Actinopteri > Myctophiformes > Myctophidae > Gymnoscopelus > Gymnoscopelus braueri. The sequence continues at coordinate 13,031,877 of NC_137609.1, read as the reverse complement.
ACATAGTGCACGATAATCATAAGCAAAGTCCCTGAGACATTGTTCTGGTTTCTGCACCATGGCCCTCAATCTCTCCTCTACTTCAGTCATGTAGTCAGAGGGAAGGAAAGCAGACATGAAGGCATTCTTAAATGAGACCCAGTCCTGAACTTGGCTTTTTTCAGCCTTCCACCAGCTGAGTGCTGGCCCCTTGAAGACAGAAGACAGTGCTCCTAAGAGTTCCGGGTTGGAGAGGGGTCTGAGCCCAAGGAAGTTCTCACACTCCTCGACGAAGGCAAGGACATCAGAAGTTTCAGTCGTGGCGCCGAATGTAGGAAACTCCAACTTCACGGGAGGTTTGGAGTACGACGGAGAGGAGAGTGAATGTGCACCAGGCAGACTATGGGATCTAGGGGGTGCTATGGAGCTGACATCTGTCGAAACCGCTACAGTCCTGGTTCGGTTTGCCACAGGCGTGCTTGTTGGTCTTAAGCTACCAAGCTCCTTCTTCCATTTGTCATCCCTACGTAACATACAGTTCACTGTCTCTCTTTCTAGTCTCTGTATGCTTGCCGTAGTTCCCTCGTCCACCTTGGCTAGGGCAGTGTCAATGGATCTCCTTAGGTGGGTCTCTCTATTCAGGGCACTGTCTACAGAATCTCTGAACTCAGTTTCCAGCTTAACCACCTGTTCCTTCAGAGAATTCACCTCACCTTTAAGTTCCCCATAATCAGCCCTCATAGCATTCACTTGGTCTTTAAGCTGCCCAAAATCAGCCTGTGTAACATACTGTATTCCCTGTCTGTCACCAGTGACATTTGATTCAGCCTCAACCCCATCACCATCATCATCCCCCTCATCGTCATCATCATCATCATCGTCATCATCACCATCATTATCATCGTCATTTTCACCAGGTGCTTTAACTTCGTCATTTTCTATGTACAAGTCACTCAACAAAGAGGATATTTCATCAGTAGGATTTCTCCTTGTGACAAAAGGTCCTGCAGTGAAATCTGGGTCAGCAAATAAAGGCATACTTTCATTCACTGGAGTAGAGGGAGCAGCAATAACTTCGGCTGTATCTACTGGGTGTTCTGCCATATTGTTCAATGTTCAATACAAAACAAACAAAACAAAATCAATTTAAATCATTCCCCGTACGGGCCACCATATGTAACGGTCAGATATTATATATTTGACTATTACTAATTTTTAAATCACGGGTTGTGAATGATCTCTTCAGATACAATTGATTAGGCTGAGAGTAGTGCACTTCAATAAATATACAGCAAATAAACACAGCCAGAAATAAAGCACGAAAGTTTGTGTCAATTTTAACCCTTTTATCTACTCCTTAATGACAGGAAAATAATACATGCATTGCCCAAATATAGCAGATCATGAAGCGGCCGACGGTAAAGTCCGCGTCTCGCGCACGCTCGCGCGCACGCTCCTATTGTTCCAATATAGTTCCGTGTAGCGTCTCCAAACGCTCCCCAAACAGCACGAAAAAAGTAATCCAAAAGAAATCCAAAAGAAACTTAATCCACTCCAGAAGCGGTATAATCCAAAAAGCTCGGATCTCCACGGAGAAAAGAAAAGTAATCCACGCTGGATATAAACAAAATATAAACGGTCTCACCAGTCAGAAGAATGTCCCGCAGCTCTTCCCTTTAAACGGTGAGTATTGACAGTTAATGTGGCCTTTGCTATGTTCCACCTATAGCTTAGAACTAGACAAATAAATAATCAAACTGGACCAGGTCTCCCGTGGACTCCCTGTCGGTTTGTTGTCTCGTTTCGGGGCCGCGAGCCGGCAGCTTCCGCACACTATATGGTGCGTCAGTCATTACCAGACAGACCCGTCAATCAATGTCAATCAATCAATCACAATACATCAAAATGAAAGCATAAACGTTTAACCCCCCCAAACAATAACAAAATGAAACATAGACATCACAAAAGATAGGACCTTACCATTAAAGGATGGCGTTAATATAAGGAATATTTTAATTCATAGGCATAAACTTTTAAATGCCATTATAAAACTAAATCCTCTTTTACACATGTGTGGCAGCGCTACAAGGTT
>NC_137609.1:12997648-13029606 GCF_963280865.1 Gymnoscopelus braueri | reverse complement strand
TATACTTCATTATGGTCCACCACTGCCCGTAATCATACTCTGGATTCAGTTCATCAACAAAATTATCATACAGTATCATCATATCATACTGTCATTGAATATTATCAATTGTGAGTCTATGGAGATGTTTACATATTTTTCATACTCTTTCTTTCTCTTTCTCTCTCTCTCTCTCTCTCTCTCTCTCTCTCTCTCTCTCTCTCTCTCTCTCTCTCTCTCTCTCTCTCTCTCTCTCTCTCTCTCTCTCTCTCTCTCTCTCTCTCTCTCTCTCTCTCTCTCTCTCTCTCTCTCTCTCTCTCACACACACACACACACACATGCATATGCACACAGAGCTCGTGTTGTAAATGTATGCATTCATTTCCTGCATCAGCAGCAGTAATGTAAACTCAAAAAGCCATTACGTTGAATCAACACATTTTGGAAACAACACATTGCTAGTGTGTAATCCCCATTTCACATTTCTGCTGACACAAATATTAAAGAGATTATTAACAGCCACAGGGGGGGAATTTCACTTAATGATTATTTTGGCTCAGACCTAAAGTGCGCCATTGAAACTGTGTGTGTGTGTGTGTGTGTGTGTGTGTGTGTGTGTGTGTGTGTGTGTGTGTGTGTGTGTGTGTGTGTGTGTGTGTGTGTGTGTGTGTGTGTGTGTGTGTGTGTGTGTGTTCTGTATATAGTTGCTCAGACTGCAGGTGTTGAATACTTACATCATGATCAAAAATGTTTATTGTAATTGTACATAAATCAGCAGCAAAAAAAACTGTTAACCTTAGGGCGAGATTGAGTCAAGATCGAGATCAAAGGGTGTCAAGACCGAGGTAGAGTGAGACTTTTTCTAATCGTAATCAAGACCATATCCAAATAATTATATTTTTCTAAAGGAAAAACTGAATTACTTACAATTATGTAAAGTAAACATTGATACATAATACTATTGTACATTATTTTCAGTTTTTGTTAAATCAAATTATGAAGCTATGTTCCTTTTTTCTGTTTTGATATTAGATTTTGTATTCAAATAGGGTAGGCAAAATAAGCCTTGGCTTCTTCCGACACCTTTCGGACCATTTTTAACTCGGAAGCTTTACTTGTATGTACTGTTCAACGGACCGAAATAAACTATAACTAACCAACTATACTGTAAAACAGAAGACAGTGTTTTGACCTGAATTTGACTGACTTTGGAAAAGCTCATAATTAATAATACAGTTGAGTAATCAAGTAATTAAGTAATTTATTCAAGAATAAATCTAAGAATTAATCAAAACCAAAATGGCGCCCAGATATTGATAGTAAATCTATTAAAGCTGCTGTAGCCAACTTTGGAGAAGAATTACAGAGTCCTCTTGGTCAGAGACCAAGTCAAGACAGAGTGAAATTGCAGGTGAGAGGGAGACCAAGACGATCAAAATGTGGTCTTAAGACCGGACTCAAGACCATGACCATGTATGAAATCCACCTTAAAAGGACGACATGCAGAGCTGCAGAAAGAGATTGACGAACTTTGAAAAAAATATATGTTAGATCTTAAACCTTCAAACAGCATCAAAGGGGCAGGTCAATGACATTTCGCGAGATTTCAGTAGATGCCAGTATCAAAAACAGCAAAGGACGACGGGCGAAGATGAGACGTTGCATAGCAACTGCTTGCACAGGCAGCTGGGGAGTACTTTCTTGTAGAAATGATTATTGTAATGAAATTGTTATTAAAAACTGTTACATTTGTGATTTGTACAGTATATCGCTTTCATGTTGCCATTTGTATTGGTCTACCAAATAGTTCACAGACCATGTGTTGAGTTAGAATCCGACTCCTGGTCTTGTCTCTCATGTCTCTCCTCTCTCTGCACTTGGTTTCCTGTCTCTCTACAACACCCTCCTATCTAAGAAATACATTTGATATCACGTAAGACAGAGCTCCAAGTATTTGACAACATTCAACCTTAAGAGATGTCTCAAAGAAAACCAAACTTGTAATCATGGGTAATTATCAGCTCTGTACAGTACTTTGCCAGGCTTTTTGCCTCCTTTTTGGGCATCCCAAGTTGCTGAAACCCTCTAACAACCAGTCTGTGGGTATGTCCTATAGGCTACCACATATAAAAGGAAATAGTCTGCACCCATAGCCCAGCTCTGAGATGGTATGTAGAAGTGGTTGATATTTAATGACCTTGGTCGTAAAGGCTTCCTCTAGGCTAAGGTCAAAGGTGCATGCAATCTCTAATACAGACACTTCTCTGGACTTTGCATCAACCACAACATCTGGTGTATTAGGTGTCAAAATGTCTGGATTATCGCAGAGATGAAACATGGATTGAATTACACAGGAATGTTTGTACATTCTCACTGAGGATGCATGATATTTTGATATGTCCTTTGCAATGACACACGCACACACATGCACACACACACACACACACACACACACACACACACACACACACACACACACACACACACACACACAAATGGGTGAATGCGTGAATCTCCTGGCTTGGCAGAGATTAATTAAGCAATTAAGACCCTACCATGCTCTGTGGCAAATGCTGAACAGTCCCAGTTGACCTAGATTTTAGATCAATATGGCAAGAGAAAAAGATCTTCGTGACTATGATAGAGGGTTCATTATTGGGTCATGGATGGCAGGAGCTTCAGTCACAAAGACTGCCCAACTAGCTAGTGTTTCAATAGGAACAGTAACTAAAGTGACATCTGCATGTCCATCTATGAGAAAGACATCAGTAAAATAGAAATCGAATGCGCACATTCAGTGACTGATGCTTGTGTATGAGTGTGATATCTAAGGAGAAAGCGACTCTTCCTCATGATCAGACTGTGTCTGTAGAACATTCCTTCGACGACTACATAGGGCTGCAGTGCATAAGCCCCTCGTTAAAAGGATGAAAGCACAGTTGAGAGTTAATGGTGCATAAACCACAGATACTGGCCTACAGAGATGTAGAAAAAAAAAGTGATATGGTCAGATGAGTCATCCTTAACCACAGCATATTCTCCACAGCTGGGTGAGTGCATGTGTGGCTGGGCAGAATGGTACAGGTCTGAATGCTTTGGCCCCTTCAGTGAGGAGGTCTGGTGCACGGTTGCCAGGTCTGCTAATTATAATTTCCCCGCAAGATTTTATTTGAAAATAGCCGATCTACAAGCTCACAAGTTGTGAGCTTGTAGATCTGCTATTTTCAAATAGCTGATGTATATGTTAAAGTGCTCATGTGGCCCATAGTCGCTTCTTTTGGGCTGGTTTTCCAAGACCCTGGTTGCTTGTTTCTCTCATAGAATCTGGCAACACTGGTCTGGTGGCTCTGTTGCGCTGTGGGGGTATTACTTACTTGGCCCTGCATCGGGGGATCTACAACGATGGGGATCGACATCGACAGGTTGTGAGCTTGTAGATTGGCTATTTGAACTATTTGAAAACGTTTTTAAAAATAGTAAAAAAAAATGGCTAAGAAGTTTAGGGATAATGGGTAAGGCACTGGCGAAAATAGGGCCCTTAGGGCTCTATTCAGAGCCAGATTTGAACAAACCACTAATTAGGGATTTCGGACTAGGCAAGAGGCGTTTCCCCGCAAAATTCGGTATTCTATGGCACCCCCCTCACCCGCCAAACACCTGAGCTACCCGTTACATTATGCATAGGTGTGGTTTGGGCGTTACAATGATAAAACCAATCACCGTGCCAGAAGCCATTGCCTTTAAGAGAAGACTGCGCTAGCCGTCATCCCGATCCAATATATGCTCTAGCCTATCTACCTGTCTGCACTGTTGCCTGGTCTGATTATTATAAGCCACATTGGGCTTGTTTTCCTTCTTTTTTTTTTTTATCCAAATACATTTTTATATTAATTTGTAGCCTATTGTGTTCACAATAAGCTTGTCATATTAGTCAGATCCGGAATAGTATATGAAAGCCATTTAAAATATGTATACTATTGGTACACACTGGCTGCTCCCAAATAATTAATTACATCATGTTGCGACAACGCTCCTACGTGGTACACAGACAAACAGTAGCACATGGGTATAATAAATTGGACAGTTTTAGGAAAGGTCTATAGCCTATGTACTCACGTTGGCTGTTATCGTTCTATTTCCACCGTTCTAATGGATTCCAGGGGTGTGTAAACATCTCTGAAGTTGCTCCATAGTTTCCTCTGAAGTGACGCAAAGTTAACTTACATCCATATTGTCCCCGTTATCTTTCATCATCCACCTTTGTTCAGTAATCCCGAACAGAGCTAAACTTTAAGTTTACATCAATCAAAGCCTCTCAAACCCAGACACATTTCTGCGATGCGTATGTGCGTCGCCTACCCAAAATAACAGACATACAAGCTATCAACGGCGCTGCGTCATGTCGTGTCGACAGTTACAGATCTGTTATTTTGGGCAGCATACAATGAGGCGCGCGCGCGCCACGGAGTAGCCTATCACTAAACCAAAAACATTACATTACGTGGTCAACAACATACTAGACATGTAACTTGCTTGGAGCTTTTAATGCAGTGGTTCTCAACCTGTGGGTCGAGACCACAATGGAGCACCCAACGCCTGGCGAGCTTGTAGATCTGCTATTTTCACAATATTTATCTGTGGAACCGAGTCAAACAAAATGGGGGGGTCCCCAGTTCAAATATGGTTATTTTGGGGGGTCATGAACGTAGCGTTTGCATGGGAGGCGTTGTGAGCTTGTAGATCTGCTATTTTCAAATAGCTGATGTATATGTTAGAGTGCTCATGTGGCCCATAGTCGCTTGACTCGCTTCTTTTGGGCTGGTTTTCCTAGACCTGGTTGCTTGTTAGTTGTTTTTCCTCACAACACTGGCACTGATGATAACTAGACGGCAGCCGTCATAGAATCAAAATGACCCCGCTGGGAGTGGTGGTGGCGTTTGTGGTAGAGTGACCATGGGTTTGTATGAAGAGAGATAGCGCATATGCGGTAGAGTGAGCATCGGTTTATATGAAGAGAGAGAGCACATTTGCGGTAGAGTGAGCATGGGGTTGTATAGAGAGAGATAGCGCATATGCGGTAGAGTGAGCATCGGTTTATATGAAGAGAGAGAGCACATTTGCGGTAGAGTGAGCATGGGGTTGTATAGAGAGAGATAGCGCATATGCGGTAGAGTGAGCATCGGTTTATATGAAGAGAGAGAGCACATTTGCGGTAGAGTGAGCATGGGGTTGTATAGAGAGAGATAGCGCATATGCGGTAGAGTGAGCATCGGTTTATATGAAGAGAGAGAGCACATTTGCGGTAGAGTGAGCATGGGGTTGTATAGAGAGAGATAGCGCATATGCGGTAGAGTGAGCATCGGTTTATATGAAGAGAGAGAGCACATTTGCGGTAGAGTGAGCATGGGGTTGTACAAAGAGAGAGAGGCATTTGCGGTAGAGTGAGCGAGCATGGGTTTGTATAAAGAAAGAGCGCATTTCACACACAGATCATTCATATATTACCAAGATTTAATGAGAAATAAGGCTTCTTTAGAAAAATGACTGACGGGCTGGGCTGGGTCTAATTTGTCAATTATTAGTCGAGCCGGGCTGAAATATTTAGGGGATATGAAAGCTCTAGTTAGTAGTTTGAAGTGCTCATGTGGCCTTAGAGTTGCTTCTTTTTGTTTTCATAGACCTGCGGACTGCGGTTGCTTATTTCTCTCCAAGGCTGGCAACACGGCTCATGGTCCAACGCACAAAGCCATTGTAGTGTCTGTGTGCACTTGACGGGTGATTTTATAAACCAGCGGGTGCTTCTAGAATCCACTATCCCCCGTCCCCAAGCCGTACCCATGTGTGTCTGTAGAATTGCAATGTGGGGGATATAGCAACAACACGCCCACGGGCACACCTCCACGCGCAAATAACGGCGTCGGCATAATGGTGACGGGTAGAGCAGGTGCTAGAATAACCTATTGGGGCGGCGCAGGTCCATTATCCCGATTTAACGGGGAATTTTTGGCCTGAGAATGGGGCCCATAGTCTACTTGTCTTAGCCTGGTTCCAGACGAATCTGCCATCTCAATAGAGATTGGATTTCTCTCCCTCCGAAGTTGTGAGGGACCAATCAGGGCCCAGTATGCAAATAATATGGGGCGGGTTTATCCCCAGAGGCATTTTTTAAATTTGCCTCTCGGAAATGCAGGCTCCACACAGAGATTCCAGACTAATATCTACGCAGTGATAATACTGTACCTGTCTTGGAAGGGTCACTGCAGATCAATATAAAGTGATTCTGAGTGTTCGCCTTTATCCTATGATGAAACACTTCTATCTTGATGGGAGTGGTTTCTTAAGATGACAATGCATGCCCCCATCCACAAGGCACAAAGTGGGCACTGAATTTGACGAGTATAAAAATAACTTGAATCACATGCCATGGGTTTTGCAGTCGCCCACTCTTTGCCCAATTGAACAATTATGAAGAAAACAAATGTGTCTGGCAAGCATCAGACAGAGTTCCCTGCCATCATCATCAAAACCAAATGAGGGAAAATCTCTTTTGGAAATTATACTCCGTCCTTCCAGTTCTGAATTGTTATCAACTGTCTAGTCTACAGTACATTGAAAAGAATCAACGGAAAATGCAAAGCTACTTACATGTTGACAGTGACTGCGGATTATAGGGCTGATTGCTGAGTAGTCTTTGTTTAAAATGTTAGACTCCTATCTGTAAGAGTAACCAATGGCATTATAACAAAGTGTTTAATCAAATGCAATCAAAAAGAAGAATGCATTAGTAAGTTCGTAAAATGATGGTCACATTCTAAAAGACTGTGCACGAGAATGCTATACGCACACCATAAGTCCTTATAGTGGTGGCGGCCCACGGCAGAATAATCTCAATAGTTGTCTTCAAGAGACAAGAAGGTGGCCGCACACACAGGTAGCCAAAGGACCAATATTTTATTTTAGGACGCAGAGTAAAAGGAGAAACAGCAGCATGAATGTCAAGAGAAAAATCTGATGTACGCTCAGCATCTAAACACTGCAGTCCTCTTACGTGACACATACAGAGGTCAGAGGTCAACCGCTGTTCAGTATACCATAGGGTCACTTATATTATCTACATATACGGTGCAATCAGTGGTGTAAAGTAACTAAGTACATTTACCCAAGTACTGTACTTAAGTACAATTTTGAGGTACTTTTACTTTACCGGAGTATTTCCAATTGTCCTTTACTCCACTACATCTCAGAGGCAAATATTGTACTTTTACTCCACTACAATTATTTGAAAACTTTAGTTATTAGTTACTTTGCAGATATATAAATATATTAAATTATAAAACATACATTAACCACTTGAGCCCTGTTTTATACCTAGGCTATTTGAAAATAGCCGATCTACAAGCTCACAACGCGTCGCGGTGCGACGCGTTGTGAGCTTGTAGATCTGCTATTTTCAAACATTTTAGTACTTTTACTTTTGGTACTTTTAAGTAAATTTTGATACCAATACTTTTGTACTTTTACTCAAGTACATTTTGAATTCCGGACTTTCTACTTGTAACAGAGTAGTTCTACATTGCAGTATTGATACTTTTTACTTTAAGCAAAACATTTGAGTACTTTTTCTACCACATGGGTGCAATAATAAACAATGCGCGGAGGCAGAAATATTATTGGGTTTGCTCTGGGGTAACTTGTGAGCTGTAAAGTGGAAATCTCGCATGGGCAGAGATGTATACGTTTCACCTCCATGAGCACCACTCGGCCGCCCCAAGCTCTCACCGGCTTTGAATCTATCTGTCAATGCTTAGCCCACACCAAAAAAAAAGAAGAAAATAGAAAGAATCTCTTCAAAGATGTGTGGACGTGGGGATTTATTTTTCCGGAAATGTCTGTCATTGATTTTCTCATTGTTTTTCATACCGTTTTTTTTTTTTAGTTTTTTTTGCTGACTATGGTTGAGTGGACACGTCCAAAGTATCTCTGAAGTGTTGCAGAAGTCTTCTGGCTCTTGTCTCTCACAACTTATTTGGTCCGTGCCTGCTTACTTTCTTTATAGGCACACTGAGGAAACTTTAATTTGCTTTCATTGGCACTCAGCATAATGTATGTCGGGAGTCATCAACAACAGCAGCTGATGATTGTGCCTGCTGTGTGTGTGTGAGGTGTGTAAACTTCAAGTGAGACTCCCTCTGAGTTTTGGCAAATTACATTAGAGGTAGACAGCAAATATGCACGTACTGTATACACATCCAGAGAGGTGAATGCGCGCACACACTAAAATTGACTTACGTACTGAAAGCAAAAGTGTTCATTTTGCAGAATGTCCCATTTTACAAGTTTCCAAATGTATAATTATTTTTTTTTAAATAGCAGATCTACAAGCTCACAGCGCACTGCGAAGCGTGTATTGTGAGCTTGTAGAATGGCTATTTTCAAATAGCCAAAGTTTAAATAGGACTGAAGTGGGTAATGTATGTTTTGTAATGATAATTCAAAATAACTGGTAACGAAAGTTTTCATTTGTAGTATATATATATATATATATATATATATATATATATATAAGTATTGAAAATTGGAAATACTCCAGTAAAGTAAAAGTACCTCAAAATTGTACTAGATACTTTGTTACTTTACATAACTGCAAACATGCACATAGTCGGGCATACACATCCAGAGAGGTGAATGCACACACACACACACACACACACACAGTTCCCATTTGCTGCACTGATTGACTGAAATGGACACGTTTCTTCAGGTTTTTTGTCTCCCAGTTTGATTAAAGGAACTAATTATTAAACCAAAGTTCAGGCATGGGGCAAGACGAGAATGCATCTGACAGTCTCCCTTTCTCTCAGAGGAACTGTAGCTGGACTCATTACTATTCCTTCAGCACACCTGTGCTGCGCTCAATTACAAAGAGCACCACATTTGCAGAGTAAAGCCCTCGCCAATTAATGTGTCTTCAATTCATTTGTGTTCACACAAAGGTTCTACGTTGTCTCACTTTAGAAATGCGCCCATCTCTTCTGGAGATCGTTTCCAGAGACAGTGGCCTCCAGCATATCAATACTCGTGCACAGACACACACACACACCGCTGACAGTGACAAAACAGACGATACATTTGGTGTGATGAGACAGACAAGCCAACAGCTGCCAGCAGAACAGCACACATTTCTGATCCATGGTCCCGTGTTACGCATAAGCACACAGATGCATTTCAAACCAATAATAATAACCAATACACTGGTTTTATTGTATGGGTTGCATATATGTTTGTATATCTACTTGCAGGCCATTTGGCTACAATGGTGGTGATGGCTGATTTATGGCATTCTGTGTATTCCATCATTCTCATAATCAATGGTTGTCTTCGGTGATGGGGGCTGATTGTGGGCACTCTGTGCCTTCTGTTAGCCTGTGTGCCTACTTAAAGCCAACCTGGGCAACCTGTAACTAGTGCTGATGATGGTCTGAGGACCGAAACGTCCACTCTCTTTACTTCTGCACCTTTTTTTGCACCATGTAAACACAAAAATGTATGTTTTTGCAACCTACAGAGCCTCATTGTTTTATTTGTCAAAGTGCGGGTATCTTAAGTTTTTTGGAAACCAATACTTTCCCAATGATCTGATGACCCTTGAATGATCACGTGAATATGTTTGGAGCACTTACGTCCAAAAGTGAACCTGTTCTACTGTATATCTTCATGCTCTGTGGTTGTAACTTGATAATGTTCTCATAAGGCAGTGGTTCCCAAACGGTGAGCCCTGAGACTGGACAAGGTGTTCCTTGCGGTTTTGTGATCGTTGAAATATAACTATATACAACTTTATGAATTTTTGAATTGCACACAGTATCTCAAAATCCGATGTGTGGGTTGCCATGAAACTTGCCGTTTGTATTCACACTCCATGGAGTCTACGGAAGCCTTTTGGACTCTTAGTTTTTTGTTTTTGTGGTTGTTTGTTTGTTTCATAGTATTGTAGCATCTGTCTTTCAACTGAAGATCTATCTTTCTTTACACTCATCATAGATCCAGAATGCATCGGAGTTCCTCACAGGTTGAATTTGTTTATGTCTCCTGAACAGTGTTTGTTCTCTCTCTCTCTCTCTCTCTCTCTCTCTCTCTCTCTCTCTCTCTCTCTCTCTCTCTCTCTCTCTCTCTCTCTCTCTCTCTCTCTCTCTCTCTCTCTCGCCTTTTTGCTCATCATCCACATTCTGCTCACTTCCACCACTCCAGTGAGGTGCTGAAGCCGCCTCCCCCTGGCGATAAATGACTGACAGGTCTGCAGCGTTGACAACACCTGAATAGACCACGGGAGAGCAAAGAAATGATTGGCTTTCTGAACAAAGAAAAGTGCAGTATGAAATATAGACAGGAGGAGAGGAGAGAGAGAGAGGGGGAGGGCTGGAGAGATGAGAGACAGAGAGAGAGAGAGATCTATGCTTTGCTTTACCAGTGGGTAGAGTTGTCTCAGCATCTTCATCGGCTACATATATCATGGTCCCATGTTCCCTATATGCCCTTCTCTCCATCAGTGAATTCTACCCCTTACTACTCCTGTTCTGTGTTAATCATCCTTTTCTGCCTTTATTGATAGTATACAGTAGACTGACAGGAAATGGGGAGAGAGAGATGGGGAGTGACACGCAGCAAAGGTAGTCGGGATACAGCGGCCCATCACCTCTTTTGAAAATTTGCTAAAATGGCAAGAGTATGTCAAAACCCATTTTGGAACCTGGGGATCTTTTCTTTTGCATATTTATGATATAGGTTGGTCTTTCAAAAACAGTTTCTTCACAAGAGGTTTCTCCAAAATACAGTATAATATATACTGTGTGTGTGTGTGTGTGTGTGTGTGTGTGTGTGTGTGTGTGTGTGTGTGTGTGTGTGTGTGTGTGTGTGTACGTCTGACTTTTGTACACATTTATATATACCATAGAGAGAACGTTATTTAAGCATTTAATCCTGCCTGTAATGGTGCCATGGACCACCAGTGGCCGGTTGACAAACAGTGCAGTAGACAGCAGCAGAGATTGCAATATTCACACTTACAGTACGTCATCACAGAAGAACACAGCAGAACACCACGTTGGTCTGCACAGCTATCATTCATCGATCATAGAGTCCCACTGTGTATACCACACAGACAGTGTTGGACACCCAGCTGGAGATTGGATAATAAGCTCTTGGTAGAGCTGATCAATGACCCCTATGAAGTCCTGTTGTATTTAGAACGTGGAGAAGGAAACTACTTTAGTATTGACTAGACTTGTTTTGTCCCAATGTGGCCATAATCCTTCCTCAAGTTAACTCTAAACCGCCTCGGCCTTCAGTGGCTCCCGTACTGGGAATCAATTACGGTGCACTCCAGCTGCGTTCAGTTCACGTGTCAGTTACAAAGGATACAAAGAAACACAGCATATGTGTAGCTTTGTTGCTGAAGTTGAAACCAGCTAAACTTTTTTTTTTTGCTTTGTAATGGTTTATAACCCTTTAAGACCGGGAACGCATCTGTGTCACTTTAGATTTTCTTTTGGCTATTTTTTTTTTATCTTGAAAATGTGTACAAATCTTTGAATATATATATATATATATATATGTTTTAAAGCGAACATTTTTAACTCAGATATGTGCTTCTGGGGGGGGGGGGGGGGGGGGGGGGGTGGTCCCTGGAACAACACATTTTGGGGGTCCGCGGCCAAATACATATCATTTTGGGTGGTCCTTGGACATGGAAAAGTTGGAGCACCACTGATATTATAGCAGCACAAGTTTAAAAAAAAAAAACTGACACTTCTTTTCGGTAGCAAAAAACAGAAGAATTAGCAAGGCTAATCTGTGGAGAAAAAAAACCTGGGGAACAAAAACATGCATTTTCAGAAAACTTTCAGGAAAAGATCAGGAAAGCCAGAAGAGTTTGGAATGGCACATATCTGTAGCTGTTGTAGCTTTTATGCATCTTTGTATCTTCATGTCGCTGGTCTTCCATTGACAATGAATGGTTGTTGACTGTATCTTAAAATGCACTTCCTGCATTATATAAGCACAATAAAATCTGTGGTATTCATTGAGCTCCGAGAGAGTGTACACTCAAAATGAACGCAGAGGATAGTACTGTGTCGAATGCCTGTAGACGTGTAGGCTTTATAGTGTGTGTGTAATGTACAGTATGTGACAACACATTGCTCTGTTCTCCTCCCCCTCAAGGTGCCAAGGAGGTGAATGCCAGTGGGAAGACGTTCACCGTGCGCAGCTCTCTGGAGCTGCACGTGGACAGAAGTGACGACGGGGTCGCCTTCACATGCAAGGTGGACCACGTGGCGCTCTCCCAGACACCACAGCAGGCCACTGAAGTACTGGAGGTCCACTGTGAGTTTACCACGCACACACACGCACACACACACACACACACACACACACACACACACACACACACACACACACACACACACACACACACTCATTATTATTGCACTGTATCCAACTACACAAAAAGCGATCTATTATTTTTTAATGTATTATATCAGTACTTTGTGTGCACTCATTAGACACTCATACAGAGGCAAATTATATACCCTAAATCAGTGGTTCTCAAACTATGGGTCGCGACCCAAAGTGGGGTCGCGGGAAGGTGTCGTTGGGGACTTTTTTTTAATCAAGAAACGGTGTAAAAAATAAAGTGTAGTCGTCGCCACCAAACCAACTACCGTAAATCCTCTAATAGTGACCCAGGCTTGTATTTGTTTCAACTGTAGCGGGTACCAGGTTTTTATTGAAAGGAGGCATGTATAAGAGAGAGGCCTATATTTCTATTTTTTTTTAAAAGGCTTGTATTATATTATTATTGTATTGTATCGTATTGTACAAAAAGAGGCTTGTATTAGAAGAGAGGCTTTTAATTGCTTGTTTCAACAACGCCCCCGGTCATTCATAGAGAGCCGGTTTTTAATTGAATAGATGTCACTATTAGAGGATTTACGATATTGACTTGACTCCTTATTCACACACACACGCACGCGCGCGCGCACACACACACACACACACACACACACACACACACACACACACACACACACACACACACACACACACACACACACACACACACACACACACAGCCCCACCTCCAGCAGCAGCCCAAAAAAAATCCCTCATAATATGGGGTCGTGGTATAAAAACGTTTGAGAAGCCCTGTCTTAAATACTCGATATACACGCCATGTTTGAAGTCGATCGTCACACACACATACAGTGAGATATTCTGTGCATTTATAGATATACATGATTGAAAAATATATTTACTGGGGCACGGTAGCGCTGTCGCCTCACAGCTAGAAGGTCCCGTGTTCGATTCCCGCCGGGGATGCTGTGGGCGCTGGGGGCGTGTCCTCTCCCCCGCTTCATCAGCGCCCATACCCCATACCCTAGGTGGGGTTGTCGAAAGGGCCTCTCTGTGTGGAGTTTGCATGTTCTCCCCGTGTCTCGTAGGGTAGTTAATACCCTCACAAAAACATGTAGTAATCCAGGTCGCTATACCGCCTCCCCCATGACAGCCGGGGCGCCTGATGGAGGGGAAAGGAACTGGTTGGAATAACGTGTTCCTTCCACACGCTACGTCCTACCGGGGAAACTCCCCCCTGTCATGTGACAAGAAGTTTAGTTGGCTCTCATGCATTGAAGGAGGCATGAGCTCGGCTCTGCGCTCCCCAGGCTGGCGAGGGGAGGGTAGCGCCCAGGATCACTTAGACAATTGGCACTGGGTGAAAAAGGGTTGCAAAATCGTGGGATATAAAAAAAAAAAAAAAAAAAATCTACAGATTTATAGATGATGAATAAAAGATTAGTTAGTTGTAGCTCCATGTAGCGTAAAACTATATATTCAGCGTTTTCAACAACAATTGTTGTGTGTTTCCCAGATGCTCCTCGTGTGGAAATCATCAACTCGCAGGCGTTCCCCCAGGAGGGTCAATACCTGAAGCTGGAGTGCGTTTCCAAAGGAAACCCCTCGTAAGTCACTGTCTGAGCAATGCACGTTCATGATGTTTGCAAAGTTTATCTCATCTCAAGCCTTAGCAGCAAAGCACATCTACCTTTACAATCTGCACGCAGTGGGTTTCTGGTGCAGTGCAATGGAATGGATGTTTTTTTGTTTGTTTTATCTCTGAAGTCTGCTTAGTTACTGATGCAGCCTTTTCCATCATTCAGTAGCTTCTTCTGAAACCACTGGCTTGATTCATCATCAACATGTGTTGCTATATTACCAGTGATGTTAAGTAACTAAGTACATTTACTTGAGTACTGTACTTAAGTACAATTCTGAGGTACTTTTACTTTACTGGAGTATTTCCAATTTTCCAATACTTTTAATCTCAGAGGCAAATATTGCACTTTTATTCCACTACAATTATTTGAAAACGTTTAGTTACTTATAGATTTTGATTTTATTATTTTGATTTTATTATTACAAAACATACAATAACCACTTCAGCCCTATATATATTTCGTCCATTTGAAAATAGCCGATCTACTATTTTCAAAATATTTGTTCACATTTTATACATTTGAAAACTTGTGAAATGGGACATTCTGCATAATGAGTACTTTTACTTTTGTACTTTAAGTACATTTTGATACCAATACTGAATTCCGGACTTTTACTTGTAACAGAGTGTTTCTACATTGCAGTATTGATACTTTTACTTAGGTAAAAAATTTGAGTACTTTTTGCTCCACTGCATATTACACACGGTATTGTCCAATGGTTCCTTTCACTCAATAAGATGTGTAAAATGTGTTGCTATATTACACACGGTATCGCCCCATGGTTCTGTCCCCTCAGACCGGACCCTGTGACGTGGACGAAGGACGGCGGCGAGCTCCCCGACCTGGAGAGGATGATCGTAGAGGGAAGAGAGCTGACCTTCACTCAGCTCAACAAGACAGACAACGGCACCTACCGCTGTGAAGCCAGGAACCACCTGGGCACCAGCAGTGCTGAATACGTTCTCTACGTGTATGGTGAGCTCAGTCACAGGATACACACACCTTGTATGACCATATTTCATCTTTTTTTTAGCTTTTTCATATATTCCTATTTTTTTCGTCTGTGTTTTGATAGCCTGGGATCAATACCATTTTCGGGTTTCTGATCCGGTCAGGCGGCCGGAACCCGCACAAGCCGGAACCAAAAGGGCCTGTGTATCGCCCCAAAAGAATTCCTCGTGATCAAGGGCATTTAGATTTTAGGGTCTACCCAATAAAACCCTTGATGCGGCGTAGTTTAGCTTGTAGAAATAGTTTGTTTGGTATATCCATCCTTCATTCCAACTCGTAGCGACTGGCGAGGCTAAACTAGAACTCGATTTAGCATTTAAATGCTAACAGGGAGAACCGAAACAAAGCAACACCGAAAAACCGGAACCGCACACCCGGAACCAGAGGATTTTATTCCGTTTTTTTTTCCCAGTAGGCGTGGCCTAGACTGCATCACACAGGCCATTTGATAATGAATACCAGGCTTTCCTCTGAGGTGGAAAGTCTGGTGACGCGAGGTTAGCGTTTTGACAGTGTTGCGCAAAAATTGTGAGCTTGTAGATCAGCTATTTTTGGTATAAACTGTTTCGCCTCAAATGACATGCCCAAAATAGGGACACCATGCACGTCGAAAGCGGTTAAGTCTGTTTGTTTGTTTGTAGGCTTTATAAATATTTCAACAATGAAAAGTATGAACCAGAGCGTAACACAGGTTCTTTTTTCATTTCCTGAAAAGTAAAATCTTTGGACATACAAGGTTTCCTCCTGACAGCGACGATATGCTGTTACATTTACAGTATGTACGTTTAATCTTTCTGCCCACATCCAGATATCACTGTGAACACCGTCTAAAGCGAGCCGCTGAGAGAGTTCACTGTGACTCAGGAGGAACAAAATACACATCAGGCAAAGAAACCACAAGAAAACCACAAGAGGGTTTAGAGCATTTATTTGTCCAACATGAGTCGGACTAATATCGATTTGGGACGATACTGTAACATTAATGTACTGTAACATTATTTATATTTGGGTACTCTGTAATGTACTCACTTACATAAGAAACTGTACTTTACTGCACTTTAATAGACTGATCACTGATATAGAGATCGAATAATTCTCTCACACACGCACGCGCGCGCGCTTACACACACACACACACACACACACACACACACACACACACACACACACACACACACACACACACACACACACACACACACAGCGGTATACTGTATTTCCGAGGGCTGGAACAGGATGCATTGCGTCTTCTTAACCCTCACATCCGCCAGCGTCCTCCGAAGACACAGTCTTCTGGGTGATACAGAGCTGCTGTATCAAGCCTGCTGATCTGAGTACTGCACTGCTGATCCTAACGGCACATGCGATTAGTGTTAGACTATCTCAAAGGCAGGCAAACAGGGGCCTTAGGTGAAACAAATGCTACCTACGCTATTCCGTAAATAAACTCGTATCGTCCCAGATACCGGTGCATCCCACCGCACGCACGCCAGTGGTGTAAAGTAACTAAGTACATTTACTCAAGTACTGTTACTCAAGTAATGTAAGTATAATTTTGAGGTACTTTTACTTTACTGGAGTATTTCCAATTGTCTATACTTTTACTTCTATTCCACTGCATCTCAGAGGCAAATATTGTACTTTTACTCCACTACAATTATTTGAAAACTTTAATTACTAGTTATTTTGCAGATATAGATTATTATATTTTAAAACGTACATTAACCTTTTAGCCTTATTTTATACCTAGGCTATTTGAAAATAGCCGATCTACAAGCTCACGACGCATCGCATCATGACGTGTTGTGAGCTTGTAGATCTGCTATTTTCAAACATTTTAGTACTTTTACTTTTGGTACTTTAAGTATATTTTGATGCCAATACTTTTGTACTTTTACTCAAGTAACTCGAGTACTTTTTCCACCACTGCACGCACGCACGCACACAAACTCACTCATTCACATGTTGCGGTGGGGAAATGTGTGAGGGAGGCACAAATATTCCGCTCCTGCCTTGTCAGGAATATCACCAGGAAGGATAACTAATTCCCCAGACCGCCAAAGGAGTTGGAGAGAGAGGGATAAAGGAACTCTGGGATGTCAGGGAGAACAGATAGTGCTTCCTTCTTCCTCCCTCTGCACCACCGCTGCTGCCACAGATGGCATTTGTCTTATGGCATTAAGTAATAATGCGTGAAAATGGAAGAGTGGAGTCAGTGTGATTTCTCCCCCTTCTCTATTTTTAACCCATCAAGACCGGGAACGCGTCTGTGTCATTCTTTTGATTTATTTGGCTATTAAAAAAATGTGCAGATCCACAAGCTCGTAGCACGGCACCAAGTGCCGCGCTACGAGCTTGCAGATCTGCTATTTTTGTAAAATCGTGAAAATCTGTGCAAATCTATGAATATTATATTCTACAAATGTCGTTTTTTGAAAAAACGTGCTATATCAGTGGTTCCCAAACTTTTTCATGTCAAAGACCACCCAAAATGATATGTATTTCGTTGGGACCCCCATCCCAAAATGTTTTGTTCCAGGGACCCCCCCAGAAGCAAAGATTTTAGTTAAAAATGGCGGCTTTAAAAAATATATATTCAAAGATTTTGCACACATTTTCAAAAAATGTCAAAAATAGCAGATCTATGAACTTGTATATCTGCTATTTTTGAATAGCCCAAAATATAAAATAATGGATAAAGTGGTTACACGGATGCGTTCCCGCCGGGTTTGAATGGGTTAAGCGTTAAGGCAGTGGTTGATGAGGGGCACATATTGGGAGAGCTGGGATTTGTTGGGGGGGGGGGGGGGGAGATTAAGAGTGATGGGACTGTGCATGTGTGCGGGCGGGGGGGGGGGTGGTACGGCGGGGTGGTACGGCGGGGTGGTACGACGGGGTACGTGAGCATTTGAGCTGTTTAGTTTGTTCTCCAGCTTGAAGGCAGATATGCTCTGATAAACAGGAGTGTAATCCTCCCAGGTATCAAACTGCCGTGTTCCGGGTGTAGCTTTAATGTTAATGGATTCGTTCTTCCCCTTTTCGATGGGCGTGTGCTGTCTTGTCTGTCAGCCAAGCAGTCGGTTGCCGTTTTTGCAAGTTAAAAGTCGCGAGTTACTACGTTGATGAGATTTACGCGTTATTAAATTAAAGTGGGGGGTTGCACCACCGGCCACGCAAGCTAGTTTCCTTGTAGAGTGCAGCTGTTACTAAATATGTGCACCTATACCAACTAGAATGGGTGTTGTGACGTTGCTTATAGCTACCGTGTGTAACCAACCAAAGTTATTTATTTCTGCTATTTCAGTAGTACGCCGAGTGTCTTGGCCAGTCAGGGGCGGACTGGCCATTTGGCATACCGGGCATACGCCCGGTGGGCCGCTGGGTGGGCCACCCAAAAAATATTAGAAAAATATTTTGCTCCCAATTATTAGTTACGTTAATGTCGTTATAATGTTTGGGCTGGGATGCTCTGCACCCCCCAACAGATCAGTGCATTGATATTAACCCATTTAGTTGACTTGAGGCCGATTCTAAAAACGGCTTCTAAAACCTAACCTAAGTTTAATGAAAACTTTCAAATTCTTACTCAGAAAATAAATAAACAGTAATGTTGCTATAGCAACAACTAAGGAGACACAGAGGTGGCTCCCGGATTGAAAGGTATAACAACGTATAGGTTACAACAGGTCTAAATGGATTAAAAAGGAAATGTACTTTGTATTTTGTACTTTGGAATACTTGAGTATTTTTTACTTGAGTATACTTTGTCCGCCACTGGTCTTGACTAATGGTGAGGTGAGTATCCCCGAAGTATGAGTTTAGTCCTGTTCCTACCAGCAGAGTGAGAGCGTCATGACAAAAGGAAAATGGAGTGGGGTACCTGGTGGCTCAGTCACGTGCACTGATATGCTCCTCGAGAGCGTATATATATTGAAATTATTTTATTAGGAGTAGCCCCTTGAGATTCAGGATCTCGTTTTCGAGGGGGTCCTAGAGACAGCAGTACAGTATACTGTAAACATACAATAAAAAAACTAATATCAAGTAATGGACCGGATATTAATCCGACCCGCGTCTCGCATGTCTCTGTCCTTGGTTTCCTGTCTCTCTACACAGACCTATCTGAAATAAATGCTGAAAATACACCCCCACCACCCACCCCCCCAAAAAAAAGGAAAATTAGGTTAGGTTCGTTAGCATAATGGCATATGTCTAACAAATCAAATATGTACAATGATCAGCTACATAATAGCATGTTCCTGAAATACGTAATCGGGAAAAGAAATGGAATTTGCACAGAGAGGAAACAAAGGAGAAGGTTCAATCAGCATCTTGTGAGGCAAGAGAGAAAGAACTTGTTTATATATTCATAAACATAATTCAACATAGTATAACTTAACATAACATCATTCAAACTGGCTTGCATGAAGAGATAAATGCAGTGCCAAATTGCCTACCAGCTGCAATTTTGATTCAGTTAGAATAGCTATTGATGCTGAAAACTCTAAAAAAAAATGCCCTGGCACGGCGTGTAGAACAGTTAACAGCAAGTGCCAGAAAGCAGTAAAGTTTCAACACAGCTTTTGTTTATCCATTATCACTGAATTTGATTTCAAATGACGTGTGACCCTGATCAGCAGCTAGGAAATTGGTTTATGATAAACACACGCATATACATTATATTCATATGGTTAGCGCTGCTTACGTGATGTTATATTATGCTTCTATGTTTAGTGTACTGTGATGAATAAATAAGGGCCGCTGCCACACCACTCCCCAATTGTCTTAACCCTTTAAGACCGGGAAGGCATCTGTGTCATTTTAGATTTATTTGGCTATTAAAAACAGATATATAAGCTCATGGCTATGAGCTTGTAGATCTGCTATTTTTGAAAAATCTACCTAATCTAATTTAAGCAAACATTTGTAACTCAAATCTTTGCTTACAGTATATATTTTATATCAGTGGTTCTAAAACTTTTTTCATGTCAAGGACCACCCAAAATTATATGTATTTGGCCGCTGACCCCCTCATCTCTAAATATTTTGTTACAGGGACCCCCCAGACACAAAGATTTGAGTTAAAAAATATTGTTTCCAAAACATATACAGCATGTATTCAAAGATTTGCACAAATGTTCAAGATTTTTCACAAAATAGCAGATATACAAGCTCGTAGCACGGCACCGAGTTACGCGCTACGAGCTTGTAGATTTGCTATTTTTGATCTGCTATTTTTGACACACAGATACGTTCCCGGGCCTTAATGGGTTAATATTCAGAACCCTAATCTACAACTCTCTCCCGTTGCTGAGGACTGATAAATGTCACCTTGATGTTTAGGAGCCTCGCGATCCATCTCCTCTTCCCATCTCCTAATTTTTAAGCGCTAAAATCTAATCATGTGTGAAGGCTCCATTAAAGATGTGGAAGAGGCATTGGCCCTAATTCACAGCCGCGAGCAGGAGTCACACACAGACAGAGAGTGTGACGACAAAGACAGTGACTTACAGTTCAGTCTTCACTCTCTCACCTTGGATTTTTCTGTGTACGCTCTCCCTTAGTTTGTTAAATTATTGCCATGGCTTTGAAACCGTGGCTTTTATTTACTGTGATATAAAGGATGCGTGTGTGTTTACCATCATTAACCAATCTGGGACCTTGGTAGTGATGGACGATCAAGTCCTTTTTTTTGTGGAGTCTATTTGAATACACAGCGTAACCCTAGTGAACCTGTTCATTATTTAAAACAAGTAAGGTTTCGGTAAAGTTTCCTCTAACCTCCCTCCTGATTCTTATAGCCTCCGGCAGGAGATTTTAATTAGGGCCACGCGCCAAGGTCATCGTGTCCGTGCTGCCACTGCTGCAAATGCCACCCAAATGGAACAACAAGAAGAAGAAGCAATGTGCGAGTTGATGGCATCGCTATAATGACTCTATAATGCCGCTTCATGAGCTTGTAGATTGGCTATTTTTGGTGCGCGACACCTACAACAACCGCAGTACAAATCCCCCTCAAAGCCCAGTGCTTCTTAGCCACCACAGAAAAAAGGTAATTGGGCGTGCATGGGTCAGAAAGAGCCCTATCCGGATTCATTACTTGTTCTTCTAAAATGGCAGCCAGACTGTTCCTACCCTTCATCTGTGATTAGCACACCTTTTAGCCTTTCGCAATTGCCGCCATAATTCCTGGAAAATGCCTTTTTAATGGTTCCTCGCTGACGATGAGCCTCTTCCTTTTTTTCCCCGTTCAACCTTTCCTCAAGACATGCACTTAGCTACATAGTGATTCACGGCGAGGCTGAAATGTCACCCAGACATACGGGATGACGAGGGGCCCCGCAAAGGCGGGCCCGCGGCCAATTAAAAGCCTGCAGCTCAACCATAATAAGCACAGAGACATAAACATAGAAGCCAAGATGCTACTGTAACCTCGTTAACTTTGTCACGCGGCGCACCAAGTCCATTTTTTCCAATTACTTTAATGAGTGACATGTATGTGGGGAAACATTGCCTTGATGGTGGCTGTACACAGAAAAACCCTCAGTGTTCATTCGACTCAGAGAGTGTTACAAATGTAACCAAAACGGACCCGTAAGGATTTTACTGTGTACCGCTCCCCTCTAGTGAGAGTGCCAGAGTCAGATGTGGGGTGTAATTCAAAATTAGATTTGCATCCTGTTACGTACACATTCGTTGTTTTCCGTGATGAGTTTTAGTGTAGGGGGGGGGGGGGGAGAAGGGGCCAAGTACAGACTTCTGGGGGACCCCGGTCAATGAAGTATGGTAAGGTACAACATGGTGAGTCCATAGAAAACATTATCTGTTGGGTAGCTGTCTGAACATGTAGCTGTTCAGTTCACCTTCCTAAGAAGGTTGTTGGTATTGGTTGAAGGTCACATAAAAAGATAAATCGGTTGCTCTCAAAGTGGTGTCCAGGGACCCCTCAGGGTTCCTTCAGGGGGTCCAAATACACAGATTTGTATCTCTGAGAGTGGACAGCTTGAACCAACTGGACCCGTAATTGAAATAAAAAAAGCAAAATCAGGAGCTCTCGTTGGAGTAAATTAGGAGGTAAGTCTAAACCGACCGGAAATTATATATGCAGGCAAATACAAAGTGTTGTGGGAGCTGTGTTCACAGGCTGCAACATTGCACCCCAACACAATGAATTATATATTGACACATTTTGTTCTCAGCAGCAACTCAGAAGTCTGTCAAATGTCTGTCTAGCTTAACCTTGGCCCAGGCGTATCAGACAACATGCCCTGCTTTTCTGTTTTTCTATTCCAAAATGTTGCTCTCTCTCTCTCTCTCTCCCCAAAAGCCGCTGAACCCTCAGCGGTGTGGAGGAAACGGAGCTTTGATACAGTCCAAGATTTATTCACCGTCTCGTGACCTTCTGAATGCTTGCCTCATAAAACTGTAGCTTTCGCCCCCAAGCGTTACATATTACGGTTACATGGCGGTCGAAAACAAATCCGCAGCCAATGAATGCAGCAGGTCATTCAAATTTCAGCTTCTGGGCGATAAGATTTGTTTAGTCTGAACCTTGACCCAGACCCACGCTGAATCATAATTATGGCCTGTCCGGTGATTCAGCACAGCCAACCGCCCAGTCCGAACTGTTATTGTTAATGTTCTACTCTGACTATATTATTGTTAAGTTATTCAAGATCGGTATCAGCCAATTATAGCCTAATAAGAGAAAAACATGGCGGTTGATGATGCTTCACTTTCGTTCTGTGTTCATTTGATTAACATGTGTCATGTTTGCTGTTTTAGGATGTGTAGCCTAAAACATGTGTTCATTTGATTAACATGTTTTAGGATGTGTATAGCCTACATGCCTATGTTCATGTTTGTTTTAACATGTATGCTAATTTATCATGTTAACATTTTTTTCCCCCGCTACGTTGATATATATATACATATATACTATATATATATATATATATATATATATAATTTTTTAATTTACTACATCATTGTTTTAGCCTAACATGTCCCAATGTGGTTTTTGTGTTGTGTTATTTCTTTGTGTGTGTGTCCGTGTGTGTGTGTGTGTCTGTCGTGTCCTTTTCACCAGACGTCCCCACCACCCTGCCTCCATCCACCACCACCCTCTTCCCCCATACACCTCCTCCAGATACTACCACACTGTTGTTAGACCCCCAGGCCTCAGACCCCACTGGTACGGGAGACACAGGTACTGTACTACTGACCCCCCCCCTCACACACCTCCCCTCCCCCCCACACACACACACACACACACACACACCCTGCTGCACTCTCCTCCTCCTTTGACTTTCACCTCCATGAACCATGCCGGAACATGCCGGAAGCCCCTTCTCTTCCCTGCAGCTCCAGCAGCTCTCTTTTTCTTTTCTTTCCCCCTCTTATATTTTTCCATCCTGTGGATGCATTTATTTGAGAGGTGGCGCTGAGAAAACGACCTTATATAGGTGATAGATATACTGTATACAGTGGTAGGAAAAAGTACTGACATGTTTTACTTAAGTAAAAGTATCAATACTGCAATGTAGAAGTACTCTGTTACAAGTTAAAAGGCTTGTGTTCAAAATGTTACTTGAGTAAAAGTACAAAAGTATTGGTATCAAAATGTACCAAAAGCAAAAGTACTATAATGTTTGAAAATAGCAGATCTACAAGCTCACAACGCGTCGCGATGCGACACGTTGTGAGCTTGTACAGTAGATCGGCTATTTTCAAATAGCATATAGGTATAAAATGGGGCTAAAGTGGTTAATGTATGTTTTATAATGTAATAATTTATATCTGCAAATAATTTTAGTGGAGTAAAAGTGCAATATTTGCCTCTGAGATGTAGTGGAGTAGAAGTAAAAGTACTGAAAATTTGAAATACTCCAGTAAAGTAGAAGTACCTCAAAATGTTACTTAAGTACAACACTTGAGTAAATGTACTTAGTTACTTTACACCACTGATAGATAGATAGATTGATGGATAACTAGACAGAAAGACAGACAGACAGACAGACAGACAGACAGACAGACAGACAGACAGACAGACAGACACAATGGACCTGCATAAATAGGTGAATATTCTGAACAAATAATGTAAGGGCTGAAAGACCTCATGTGCTTTCAGTGCAGGGATATTTTTGGGAAAGCGTATTTGGGTTCCCGACTCGTCTCTCTGTGTTCTGCCCTCTTTCATTTTCCACCCACTTGTCTCCAGCTGTGTGTTGTTTCATTATAACCTCTCTCTCTCCATCTCTCTCCATAGTGGGAGAAATATGTGAAAAAGTTGTTCACTTCCGGCAGAAAGTGTGAAATTTTGCACCTAGGGGTATTTTTGGGCGCTGAATTCAAAAATTGCCGGATCCAAGAAGTCAGACCAAAGCGTCTGACTTATTAATTAGATAATTAGCATATTTGCTGCAAATATGCTAATTATCTAATTAATTATGCACAATACAAAAATGTACATGGCAGAAATGGATTCTACGGGAAAAAACACATAAGAATCAACTGAGAAAAGTTTGGTACACCCTTTTATCGAATTGTTATATATATCATTATGCCAATTGATTCCTCCCCACACACAGTGTGTTGTCACTGCTGTTGTATTCTACTGACTCACCTGCCAGTGAGGAGCCCCCACCGGGAGGACGTTACATTTATTTCTCATTAACTTGTTTATTTAATCTGTCCTACTCTGTTCTTCTTGGAAGCATTGTCCTGAACAGAAACACAAAGTTCTGTGCATGGTAGATTAGCCGCAAAACATTTGCATTTTCCAGCACACCGTTTTTTACACATGCATTTGATCAGCTCTCGACACCCTTTAGACGCCACCTCTGCCATCACCGTCCAAAATGGACACCAGCCATCGTCCTAACTTTTCACCCATCCCCAATCTGCAGGTGAAGGAATCTCTGGGTTGGCAATTTGGGACTGTCCCCAGATGTGACCAGCTTGAAATACTGCTCTCTTCACATGACGAAGTGCCTCCTTTGTGGGTGGAATATTTTCCACTTTGCGATTTCCATGAGCAAATAGCTGCTTGCATGCCTCGTTCACTTTCTTCCCCCGCTGGTAGGCGTGCCAGGCATGTAGCAACATTCGCGAATCAGCCTCTTCATGTGTATGTACATGGTTGAAGTTGAGAAACATCAGAAGGGGGGCTTCTTCATAGGTTGTGAGAAGTGTTTTCCCATCTGGAACAACCATTGTTTCTAGAGCAGCAGAATAATGTCTTTTTGTTGGAATCTACTCGAAGGAAGCTACTCCAGTTTCGTGGCACGGATGTCTGTTCAGTCACATGGAGTGGTATGCCGATGCCACGACCAAGCCTGGTTCCTTCCTTACGTGTCCCACACCACATCAACACGCATCACATACTCCTCATTCAACTTTCGTGCAATGTACGGAAGGAACTGTTTGTGTGTTGCAAGGAACGTCTACGGTACGTACGGTACGGTACGGTACAGTACAGTACAGTACAGTACAGTACAGTACAGTACAGTACAGTACAGTACAGTACGTACAGTATGGTAGAGTACAGTACAGTAGAGTACAGTACAGTACAGTACAGTACAGACCGTACAGTACAGTACAGTACCGTACAGTACCGTACCGTACAGTACCGTACAGTACAGTACAGTACAGTACAGTACAGTACAGTACAGACCGTACAGTACAGTACAGTACAGTACAGTACAGTACAGTACAGTACGTACAGTACAGTACAGTACAGTACAGTACAGTACAGTCCAGACCGTACAGTACAGTACAGTACATTACAGTACAGTACGTACAGTACAGACCGTACAGTACAGTACAGTACAGTACAGTACAGTACGTACAGTACAGTACAGTACAGTACGTACAGTACAGTACAGTACAGTACAGTACAGTACCTTACCGTACCGTACCGTACGTACAGTACAGTACAGTACGAACTGCGCATGCGTCGCATGTGCCCGTGTGTGTGCGCACACGCTGGCTCTGTGTGTGCGCGCACGAGACGACTCGCGCTAAACGTTGCGTGTGTGTGTGTGTGTGTTTGCGACGGGACCCGGGGGGTTCCGCGACGGGGGGGTGTGTGGGGGGTTGCCCGTGGGGGGGGGTGACCGCGGGGGGTGCCGCGGGGGGACCCGCGGGGGGACCGCGCTACAGGACGTGCAATAACCTTCACCGGGTATGGTCTAGTTCTCAGTAATTACAACAATTCCGCCATCACCTTTCACAATAGCGTTCTGCTGTTCATGCATCTGATCGTGTGCCAAAGCAGAGAACTTGTGCAATGACAAAGTTCCCCTTGACAAATTCACGATGGGTATCTGGGGAATCATTTGGAAGTTCCTGATGGTCCGTTACATGCACTGTCAACCATCTAATATGCTATTTTTGAAGAATGAGTTTTGCTACAAAAATATTAAATAAGTGTGAACCCAGTAATATGATCTCATGTGAAAGAATACCCCTGAAAACATAGGTAGAGACACCAACATCATGAGGCTCAGATGAAGCACTTTGGAGTAACACTGGTTTCAATCAAATTTGCCATAAAAACAGACCGTAATCTGCTAAATTAATCTACAGAAACTGAAAATGTCAAAGTATTGCTGCATTACAATTTGGATTTCATCAAAACAAACTTGTTTCACATTCAAAAGTGATGAGGTGTCAAAGATTGGAATACAAAACCTAATTGAACCAAAAACGTTGGCGGCCATCTTTAATTCTCATTTTACGACCAGATCCCATGGGAAAAGTGCTTGGATCCGGCAAAATTTGAAATCGGCATACTTCAAACATGCCATATGCAAATTTTCACACTTTCTGCCGGAAGTGAACAACTGAGCCTTTTTTTGTTACATATTTCCCTCACTACCATCCTCTCTCCCTCCGCTCAGCTTTACGTAAGTGAAAGTCCTATAGTCTCTCCCACAAGGAGCTCTGCTGTCCTCTCATGCATCTCCTCCACTCTCTCTCTCTCTCTTTTCTCTCTCCTGCATACTGCTTTGTATTTCCCTTCCATCCACGCGGTGATTTCATCTCTCCAACAATGCTTTCTTCAAATCCCCCCATATTTCAAAGCGCTTCAGAGGGCCCCTCCAGCCGTTCCGCCATCATGCTTTGCAGCATTGTATTTTTATTTTCATTTTGTGGTGTTTTTTTTCTTATTTTTGTTCCAATCTTTTATTTATATGTATTTCCTCCCCATCAGTGGTGGAAAGTAACTAAGTACATTTACTCAAGTACTGTACTTAAGTACAATGTTGAGGTACTTTTACTTTAGTGGAGTATTTCCAATTGTCAATACTTTTATTTCTACTTCTACTACTACATCTCAGAGGCAAATATTGTACTTTTACTCCACTACAATTATTTGAAAACTTTAGTTACTAGTTACTTTGCAGATATACATTATTACATTATAAAACATACATTAACCACTTCAGCCTTATTTTATACCTAGGTTATTTGGAAAATAGCCGATATACAAGCTCACAACGCGACGCGTTGTGAGCTTGTAGATCTGCTATTTTCAAACATTTGAGTGCTTTTACTTTTGGTACTCTAAGTACATTTTGATACCAGTACTTTTGTACTTCTACTCAAGTACATTTTGAATTCCAGATTTTCACTTGTAACAGAGTATTTCTTCAATGCAGTATCGATACATTTACTTAAATAAGAAAGGTGAGTACTTTTTCCACCACTGCTCTTCATACACTCCTCCTTCCTGTCCCCTGCATCTCCCAGAGAGCTCTCTGATGCATACTGTAGCTATATCGAGCTTCAGCAATGCGGTTGATCATCGCGCGTCAACGTGCGACTCCATCCTGCTTGATGTGTGTACGGTATATGTATATGATGTGGCGAGGTGCAACATTTCCTCCTGTTCGAGGCGGGGGTCGGGGGGGGGGGGGGGTCGGAGCGGGGGAGGGGCGGTGGGATCTAAGACCGCCTTCACTTTCTTCCCTGGTCGCCCGAACACAACACCGTGTCTGCTTTCAAAGCGTCTATTTGATTTATTACCGGGGCCGCGTGACTGGCTCCGCTTGAAAGCAAAACCACTCCTGTGTTGCTCCTGTTTTTTTCTTCCCACACGTGGGATGTGTGCACTTTGTCTCCTAATAAAGATCTCATGGCACTCTGGAGGAAATGAGCCAGGTGGACGGCCAACAGCACGGCCAACTGCTGACCGACCGCCGACTGGCTTTCTTCTTCATCGTCTCTCTCTCTCTCTCTCTCGTCTGCTGTCTCCATCTGCATTTCCTTCTAGCTATACCCTCTCTTCTCTACCAGCCTGTCTGTCGTCACTGTCAGGGCATTGCCATAACACATCAACTTCAAATTCAGACTTTGAATGGCCAAAATGTATTTAAAATGGGTTTAAAATACCGGTATGTCATTTTAAAGCTGCAATATATAACCTCCATGTCCTGCCCAAGATTTGAACCACAGTCCTGTACGAGAGACCACATTTTGTACTGCTTTTCTAATAAGGCATCCTCACTTGGTGGTGGGAGATATTGTGCTATGAGCTTCAGGCAGTACTAGTTTTCAACCTGTAGGTGTCCTGCAGATGCCGGGGTCTAAATGTCTCAATGAAGTGCAAGGAGATCACCTCCAACCACTGCAGATGTGCTAGTTATATTGTATTAACATACTCTACCCTACAGTTTTATTAAAATAATGTATTCCCTCATTAAAATAAGTTCAGTAGTACAGCTTTTGACTGTTTAAACAGTTTTTGTACTGCATTTTTTCAAAACAAACAACATAATATGATAGTTCCAAGTCCTAGGACTGGTAGATCAGATTCACTATACCGCAGTAAAACCCTCAGTTTTAATACTGTGTAAATATTGACTGGGATCATTTGGGTCCATTTTTACACGGTCAAAGTTAAAGGTACTGTAAGTTAAAACAATGCATGTTCTAAAGATCTGGAGAGACGGGGCGACCCCTGTTACTATGAGACTATAGAGCTTTAACTTTTTAACAATAAACATTTTGTTTAGATCATTTAACTTTAAATTGTTTTTTTTTTTGTTTTATTTTGTTCACTGTGCATGATGAAAGAAACAGCTAACTGACTTTTTTTAGACAATATAATGAGCATGCTGTGTTCTGTGAACAAAACAACTTCACAGGTGAAGATGTCATTGTTTAAATAGAACAAAAGATGTCTATAGTTAGCTCATCAGGCCTGCATAAAAGCTCCAGAGCTTTGTTGTTAAGACTACAGCCATAATTGATCCTCTACTGCTCTTAATTGCACTCTTTGAGATTCAACAACGTCGTCTTTTTGCCTCTGATCTCAACAAGCCTCATTAGCTGCCGTGACAACTGACCTCTGGGACAGCATCTCCCAGAGGCAGTGGGGAAAGTAACTAAGGACATTTACTCAAGTACAGTACTTAACCCATTAAGACCTGAGGCGATTCTTTAAAAAAATGGAAATCCTAACAGTTTTTTGAAAAAAATAAAAATATTTTTTCACGATTTTTCAAAAATAGCAGATCTACAAGCTCGTAGCGCGGCACTCGGTGCCGCGCTACGAGCTTGTAGATCTGCTATTTTTGAATAGCCAAAGAAATCTAAAGTGACATAGATGCGTTCCAGGTCTTAATGGATTAACACATCAAGTGCCAGAGGTTTTTTAAAACAGGGTACAGTACAGCCAGTGCCAGCGTTCTTACCGTTTACGCTGATCTGTTTAGAGCTGTAGAAGCCTCCACGAGGGCCCGGATGTAAACAAAGGGTGCCTGCGCGATGGTCGAGGGGTCCTGTCTAACGACTGGAACAATAATATTTCTAACGCTATTTTGACTACGGTAAAAAGATATGGAGATATGGACCTTTTTCTCAAGATCCTGTCATTGGACGGAAGAGACGTTTTTTGGACCCTCGTCACATCCGTCCATTCCATTTTACAGGGACCTAGGATGATTCCTAAGTTGCGTTAAAAATATATATATATATATATATATAAATTTAAACGAGAATTCTCGTTTATGGCACTCGACGGGTGTATTTGCAAACACGAGAATTCTCGTGTTTGGCACTCAATGTGTTAAGTACAATTTTGAGGCACTTTTACTTACTGTACCTTGCATTTTTAAATACTTCTACTCCACTGCATCTCAGATGCATATATTGTGCTTTTTACTCCACTACAATTATTTAAACACTTTAGTTACTAGTTATTTTGCAGATTTTGATTATTATTACAAAAACATACTGTATATTAACCAAGCCCTATTTTATTTTATACCTCGGATCTACAAGCTCACAATATGGCCCAATGTAGCGTGTTGTGAGCTTGTGGCTTGAGATTTTACTCAAGTGAAATTTTGACTATGTCTTTTACTTGTAACAGAGTATTTCTACATTGTGGTATCGCTAGTTTTACTTAATCACTTAAACCCCCTAGTCTTAGGCACGTTTACATGGCAACGATCAGAATAGAAAAGTGCCGCTGCCTTTTTAGCCAAAAAAGCCAGGTGGCTAGGTGGCGGTGACGTGCTGCCAGATAGACCAGTCACGTATGCGTAGAACCACTCCCGTTCTACTAACTTTCACAGCTGTTTGTTTACATGGCGCACGTGGCGTGAGCCGACGTGAGCCATGATGTCATTGCCCGTTTACATGGAGACGGGAGGAGCGTTTTCAAAGACGTTTCACTTTGTTGGGTTTACAACCCCCTAAAACACTGTTGCCGTCTAAACTATCTATTCTATTTTGCCGTTTTCTCGAGATACCGTTGTCGTCTAAGAGAGGCCTTAGTGAATTGCATGGGGCTCAACTGGTTCAAGTAGAAGATCTGCATACTTCGACCTCCACCGCATGTCCGGGCTCCTGATTGGCCCGGGCAGACGTGTCACCGGGCCGCAGAGAGAGTGTCGCTGTGAGCCCGTTTCACACCTGGCATCAGTATGCAGCTGTGGCTTGGATCGGGTCCAGACATGATTTAGCTGTAGTAGATTTACACCTGACATTAAAATGCATCCCTGGTGTACACACCGAAATTAGATTTTTTATTTCCAGCACAAAATGCAGACCGCCGCGCTTGTCACTTCCTCTTGTAATATTTATATCCTTTATACAGATGGCAAGCACTTGGAAAATTGCATTCCGTGTAGTCTAAGCTGCCTGTCACCCTTTTTTTACTTTGCATGCTCTTCCTGGCTGGATCTACATGCAGCTATTTGCTGTATGTGGAATAGAGAACCATGATGCTGTTCAGTGTTTTGCTGACCATTTCTGGATGTGATATTTAGTGTGTTTCCACTTGGATTTTAATGGCTATGTATTAAAATAAGCCAGGTTATAAATTATGTGTGTGAATTTGAAATGAACACCACTAAGACCATTTATTGTGTGTGTGTGTGTGTGTGTGTGTGTGTGTGTGTGTGTGTGTGTGTGTGTGTGTGTGTGTGTGCGTGGTGTGTGCGTGTGTGCGCGCTTGCGTGCTACTGATTTATGCATGCTCCGTCATGCAGTGTGTAAGGGGGCGTTGACACTGACATTGGCTATGCGGAAACGCCAGATGTTTCCCCATGTATTTTAATGAGCCTTGTCTGTACTGCAGAGAAACAACTCAACGGAAAAGTAGACTTTAGGTCCAACTGTTGACAACTTACACAGCTGATGAGGACGCTGATTGATGACATGTTGCCGTAGCAACAGGACACAGAACCACATCAATGCAGACTCGTCTGTCATTTTGGCTCATAATAGGGCTGGGCTGTATGACCTCATATCAATATCACGATTATTTCAAACTTTTGCCTCGATTACGATTAATGAACAATAATTAATAAAGGGAAAATTGCATGTTGTGAGCTTGTAGACCTACTATTGTTAATCAGACTAAGTGATTTAAGAATTTGAATATTTTCATGTTGAATC
>NC_137609.1:12971937-12997448 GCF_963280865.1 Gymnoscopelus braueri | reverse complement strand
GAGAGAGAGAGAGAGAGAGAGAGAGAGAGAGAGAGAGAGAGAGAGAGAGAGAGAGAGAGAGAAAACCTGGCCGCCAATGTGGAGACGGCGATTAGTCACGCCTAGTGTCTCTGCCTGCCGTAAAGACGGCAGAAAAAATAAAACTCTCTACAGCCTTCAATAGAGAGAGAGAGGGGGGGGGGAGAGAGAGAGAGAGAGGGGGGGGAGAGGGAGGGAGGGAGAGAAACAAAGTACTTTTTCCCCAGGGTCCATTTGGCTCGTTCCTGGTGAGCAAGGGAAACGACAAAGAGACGAGTAAGAACTAAACAAACGCAATGACAACCTTGAGACTCGGTACACCGTGGAACACAGAGAATGTCAACGAATTGTCCCAATGTCATACCGGAGAGGCCCGACGGCCACCTGGACTGTTTTTGTTTTAGCTGTCAATCTGACTGGAGGTTACCCGCGGTAGATCCGTGAACCAGTGCAGCTCAGTCAGTGCTTTACAGTTGGCTGTGTTCTCGGCAGTAAACGCAGACAGAGGTGGAGAGAACCTTTGGTCTGGTCTCTTCCCCGTGAATAGAAGATAGATTTGATGCACTTGGGGTCCGGAGACGTGAGGGATCGGGGCAGCCGAGGTGAATTGTAGAAGGATAGTCAGGGATGAATGAAAGGTGCATGGTTCAAAATCTACAGATACAACAGGTGTATTAGATTCCAGCAAGGATAAATTGAATGCAGATTGAATTCAGGATATGTAGAACCTACAGAATATTACATCCTCTCCCTTTTAACTAATAGCCCTTGCATTCTGTAAGATCTTCCCATTCTATAATGGCAAAATACAAGCACAGCCACCCACCCATTCATCTGGAGGTAGACTTCAAATTATTTTAACATACAGTAGTAGTTTTAACATACTGTACCAATCTAATCTTAGATGAAGAAAACTACGAAGACAATAGCCCCATGCACCCAAACCAAACGATACGTCCCCACGTTCAGTCACTATGGTAACAAGGTCAGAAGCCAAGCCATAAACCAGCCACATTATTTTATCCTTAAGTGATACCCTCACTGAGCAGAGGAAATGAAATAAATGAGGAAATAATATTTCCTCCATATAGACCCTATATATAGTATGGAATATAATACAGCTGATTGCTGCCATTAATTAGCAAATAGCTCACCAGGTGAAAAAGGTCAACGCAGATTTTGATTGAGTATCGATTTGCTGTCTTTTACTTCATTTACAAGTCGGTGCCGTTGGCTTTTATAGGAATCGGCAACAAATTGAAAAGGCACACATCTCTCCACCAAGCAATGCTTCTTTATGAATTTAACCCCATGTTCACTCTTCAGAGCTGCAGGAGACCGAGAGGGTAAAGCCTTTGTTAACTCATTCAATCCGGGGACTATACGGTATATCTGCTATTCAAAAATAGCAGATCTACAAGCTCATAGCGCGGCACCGAGTGCCGCGCTATGAGCTTGTAGATCTGCTATTTTTTGAGAAATCGTGAAAATGTGTGCAAAACTTTTTTCTTTTTTTTAACTCAAATCTTAGCTTCTGGGGGTCCCTGGAACACAATTATTTATAAATGTTTGCTTTGAAAATATAAATTTAAAGATTTACACAAATTTTCACGATTTTTTTTTTATAAAATGCAAAAATATTCATGAAATGAATGAAATATTCCAAAAAAATTATGTACAAGTATATATATATTTTTTTTAACAGCCAAATAAATCTTAAATGACAGAGACGCGTTCCCGGATTGAGTGGGTTAAAGGCTAAATAGACGGAGGGAACAACTTTAATTCCTGGGAGGGGATTCTTAACGGCTTGGTCCCATTATGCTATCGATCCGGATATAAATGGAGGCGGCATGCCAGCAGGCCGTGAGATGAGTCAGGGACCTCCTCTCTCTCTCTCGGGGCCGGCATCCAGGGAATCCGCTCGGCTGATGTGTTTAAACCGTAAAGGCTAAGTTCCGGTCTCAGCCTTCCCAGGAGGGCGAGGATGGTTAAATATTGAACACCATCTGAGTGCCATGGCTTTCTCTGCCTAGTTTTTTTTTTTTCTCTCTCCCTTTCTGCTCTCCGCTCTTAACCCTTTAAGCCCGGGAACGCATCTGTGGTGTCATTTTAAGATTTATTTGGCTATTCAAAAATAGCAGATATACAAGCTCATAGCACGGCACTGAGCTTGTAGATCTGCTTTTTTTGAAAAATTACGAAAATTTGTGCAAATATTTGTTTTTTTAAGCGGACATTTGTAACTCAAATCTTTACTTCTGGGGTTCCCTGGAACTAAATATTATACAAATGTTTGTTTAAAAAATACATATTCCAATATTTGCAAAAATGTTCACGATTTTTCAAAAATAGCCAAAGAAATCGTAAAGTGACACAAATGATGCTTTCCCGGTCTTAATGGGTTAATAGCAAAACTCTAAGGAGCGCACAAGGAATTAAAACATAATGCAAAGGTCCTTCCACTTTACGCCGGGCGAGCTTATTGATGACCTGCCACATTAAGTCGCTTCGGGGAAGAATTATAGCAACAATTTGGAGTAAAGCGTGGAACAGAAAAAAAAGGGAGAAATCATTAGATCTCAGGGGCCGGTGTTATGAATTACATGTAATAGCCCCTCTATTCATTACACCTCAATGGCAGAGGACACTTTGAGTAACCCTGAAGTGCACTCGCCACACGCACACGCATACACACACGGCACAGGAGGTCTTAATTTGCTGAAATGAGCTTTTATTTGATTTTTATTCATTCCCTTTCTTGTTCCCTCAGGGGAATGATATTTATTGGGGGTGATGACGCCATCTTGTTTCATCCAAGAGCACTTATCTCTGTGTAGAATATAGCTACTTGCTGGCTTCCATCCTCCGTTAACTCAGGCGTTTCCCTGGTTGGGAGAAATGTACCGCAGTTAATCACAGGAATTATGAAATAGGCAGCTGTGTAAGAAATAAGAAGAAAGACAAATATAGATTAGCACCCTGACAGGATATTCTTTGGGCTTTTCTGCCTTTATTGATAGTACACAGTGGAGAGAGAGACAGGACGGTCTCTCTCTCCAGAGAAGAAGGTCACCAGGCTCAGGAATCGAACCCACGACACACCGTCAGGCTGAATTGGAGCCTATATATGGTATGCGCCTTAACTGCTAGGCCAGCGACGTCCCACCCAGGCATCGTTGAGGTCTTTTCAGTACAAGGTCTCTCACTGACGCGGCACTTTAGCTTGTACTGACTGATTAGCTCCCTTTTAGCTCAAGCTGTGGGGTTATCACTCAGCTCACCAAGGGCAAGAGAAGATAACTGAAGTACGGGTCAACATTAACGCGTACAAATGTTATGGTCGAAAATCTAAAATGAATAATGTGAAGGGAAAGAAAAAAACATTCCAAACCTCAAGCTTTAAGTTGGCATTTTCTATACATTTTTTTGATCCCACGATTTTGCAGCTCTTTTTCACCCAGTGCCAATTGTCTAAGTAATCCGGGGGCGCTACACTCCCCCTGCCAGCCTAGGGAGCCCAGAGCCGAGCTCATGCCTCCTTCAATGCATGAGGGTCAACTAGCCTTCTTATCACCCAACAGGGGGGAGTTTCCCCGGTAGGACCTAGCGCGTGGAAGGAACACGTTATTCCAACCAGTTCCTTTCCCCTCCATAGGCGCCCTGGCTATCAAGGGGGAGGCGGTATAGCGACCAGGATTAAGTTAGCACTTACAAACAAATTACAAGCAAATTTTAAACTTAATCACCGTGCAAGATATAGTGTGTGGGTAAAGTATTTTGATGCTGATACTTTTTTTATTAGATATTTTTGGGGCTTTTCTTGCCGTTATTGATAATACAGGAGGTAGAAAGGAAACAACTGACGCTGTGAGGCTGCGTTAGAGCCTTTTTGTGGTATGCCCCTGGACCGCTATAGGCCAGCGGGCGCCCCATGCAGATTCTTCCGTTTGCAGATACTTCCGTTTGTACGAATTTGTTACAAATTTGTACGCATTATAATTAGTTTTCCTTGTAACAGAGTATTTTTTACATTGTGGTATTTCTACTTTTACGTAAAACATCTGTGTACTTCTTCCACCACTGTGCTGAGGACAGTTTTAGCACCATGTCCAAAGGTTGCAGATCTGCAGGGAAACTGAACGTATTGCTGGAACTTGCATGCGACTTAATGAATTCACATGATTAATTATTCCTCATTGCTTATAACCTCATGTTTTTTACACTGCTGACCACAATCTCCTCTCTCTCTGAGGAGGGGGGGTATTTAAATATTCAAGATAGTGTTTCCCCCAATGCACAATTTGGGTTTATTGAAAGATTAGCAGAAGTAATTTGTTTTCAAATTCAAATTAATCCACCCTGACCCATAGTGGAATGGCTCGCACGCACGCGCACACACACACACACACACACACACACACACACTGTAGACACGCAGACACACTGTAGACACGCAGACACACAATGTACAAGGCCGTTTTTTATAAACTTGTGCTAATGGCATGCCCATAGATATACACACAAACACATTTCAAACTGTTACGTGTTAGGCCACGGACCCTTATTTGAAAAGATGTTGTGCCAGGGACCCCTTAAGAGAAGATTTCTCAACATTTATCAACATTTATCAACATTTATAAATATTTATCAACATTTGAATTAAAAATAAATTATAAGCCCACAACGTGTCGCATTATGAGCGTGTACATTGCTTTTTCCGAATAGCCCAACAAATCAACTAGGGCTTAAGTGTTTAAACTGTTCCCCATTTTGCTGGGGTCCTCCTGGAACCCCCTCAAGGACCCCCGGGGCTCCCCGGAAACCCGCTGTGAGAGCCACTGCTGCACGGTGTGCATGTGCTCTTGTGTCAGTGTGTTCCGATGTGCACCCATGTGTTACTTGTATTACTGAGCTGCCATCTCGGGGGAATGCTCCATCCTGCTTACAAGTGCAGGCATTAGATGCAAATTGCTAAATTTCCAGTCTCAGCTAAAAAGTTTCGCTTAATTGACTCGTTGAACAAGTGGAAGTCTGTAGGCACTGTTTCATTTCTTTCCTTTTCACTCTCTGGGGGCTCATCGCTGCCCCCAGCCTCACAGCCGCCTCTGCCATCCCCCTCCCTCCCTCTCCCTCTCTCTCTCTCTCTCTCTCTCTCTCTCTCTCTCCTCTCTCTCTCTCTCTCTCTCTCTCTCTCTCTCTCTCTCTCTCTCCCTCTCCCCCTCTCTCTCTCTCTCTCTCTCTCTCTCTCTCTCTCTCACTGAAACGATCCATTGAAGAAAGATACATTCATGCTTGTCCAGTGAAGTGTTGTACAGGTTCCACATATTAATTCCCCAGTGTAATCATGTGGCATAATTCTCATCTACATAGATGTACATAATAATTGCCCGATTTGATTTCAAAATCCACCCAGTGAGAAGACACCCCAAGCTCCTGTTTTCTGTTCTATTCGCATAAACTCTAATTCTCACACACACATGCACACACACACACACACACACACACACACACACACACACACACACACACAATTCTGCTCTAAAAGCCCATGCTTAAGCCCAGCGGAGGATTTATTGATCTGAGCAGCTGAAGGGTGATTCACAGGGCCCTATCTGAGATGGTGAAAGAAGGATAAAAAAAAAACTCTTCCAATGGAAAAAAAAAAAAGGATACTTCAAGGGCAGAGTTTCACTGTTTACTGATTTAGCAGAGTGG
Source organism: Gymnoscopelus braueri (assembly GCF_963280865.1). NCBI lineage: Eukaryota > Metazoa > Chordata > Actinopteri > Myctophiformes > Myctophidae > Gymnoscopelus > Gymnoscopelus braueri. The sequence continues at coordinate 12,991,712 of NC_137609.1, read as the reverse complement.
GCCTGGGAGAAGGAGTCCGCACGTCAAAGAGCGTTTGAAGAGTATGCTGATATGGTGGATTTGAGGACACTGGTTCCGTTCCTTTAAAAAGGTGGCTTTTACAGAGAGGAAAATTACAAAGACAGGCCCTGATTAACGTATGGGCTCACGAGGCCATAGCCCAGGGGCCCAAGGCTTGAGGGGACCCAGAGGCCCAGCGGCCCGCTAGCACCAATCACTCTTTTTCTTTTTCTTTTTCTTTTTCTTTTTCTTTTTCTTTTTCTTTCTTTCTTTTTTTTTACAAAATGTACAGTAAGTGTAAGTGCACATCTACAAGAAGTTGCTCTTGACATTGCAGAAAGTGTTTTTGGCCGAATTCTCAGCTCCAAAAAGCTAGAAAGAAGACCTTCTGATCAACAAAATGAATAGATTTAAGTACTATTGTTGAACATGTGTGTGTGTGATGTAATAAGGGCTGTTGGAAATGTCTGCACTGCCTATGCTTTCCTTTGCTGTAGTGTAGGCTACTATATGTTATTATATTAATATTTTATTTTATTATAACTTGTACTGGTGACAATTAATGCCGATAAATAATTGTATTTGATTGGAAAATAGGTCCCAAGCCTAAGCCTGGTCGTTGCCCCTACTAAGTCTTAATCCCGCCCTGTACAAAGAGATATTATTGTGAGATCAAAGAGCAGCTACATGTCCCATTTTCAATATGGAAAAATCTTCCTGTGACAAACATCCGATATTGAAGAGGAGCAGGCCATTGTGTTTGAAGGATGACATTATTGCGTCCCCAAGGGTTTGACCATTTGACCTTTCCAACGGAACGGGCTTTCTCAGACGAATTGACTGACCTCTGGTTAGTTAGCTGAGCTGCAAGAGGCTTACAGGTGACATCCCTGTGGTCAGCGTGTTGGAGATAACACTTTTACTTTCCCACATTTTGGAAATCATGACCCACATACACATGCACAGCACACTGCACACTTTACACACATGTGTGCGCACACACACACACACACACACACACACACACACACACACACACACACACACACACACACACACACACACACACACACACACACACACACTAACACACACTAACACAAACACAAACAACAACGTTGTGACAACATTGTACATGGGAAAGCTCTGAGACCAGCAGTTAATGGATAACAGACATTTCTCAGGCATACAATACATCACACAACCATGTTGAGGCTTTTCCAGAAGCATTTGCAAACCACACAGTGCTTCCTGTTTACTACAAACAACGTGACAGTCTAGACAGTCGATGGGATCTGTAGCCGTATGTGTGTTATGCATGCATTTGAAAAGGGTTTATTGACTCGATGCCAGCAGGGATTTGGGCCTTCATGGTTTCTCACCATGGTCTCCCGTGGTGTCATCCAATCCCCCGCCCCCTCCCGGCTGAGATCCTGACGATGGGCTAATTGAGCTTTTTTACTTCAGCTGATAATGCTGCTAATAATGTAATTTATCCGCCTCATTGCACCTTCAATGCTACATCTTCCGAATCAGCCAGTGGCTAACGATTGTTTAGTTTTCCATCATTAAGGTTTCACAGTTCTATAAACTAGTCTGAACCACCATGTCGGCCATTTTAGTTTTCTCTTGCAGTCCCCCCCCCCCCCCCCCCACCACCTCTAGATGTGTACCGTTATGGTTAATTATAGTATTTAACTCATTCACTGCCAGATTTATTTCTGGCTGTGTTTGCCCACTGCCAGCAATTTCGTTTTTTTTTTAAACTTTCAACAGGTCACAACAAAAAAATATATTAATTATGATCGCAAGTCCAATCGTTTGTAAACACACAGGCTATACGTGCACGTCGCCCCGACAACAAACATTCTGATCGGCTCGGAGTCCTTCTCATGCATGCAGCCCTGTGTAAACACACCATTTATCGTCACGTCTCGGCACGGTTCACTCACTTTTTCAGCTCGCACAGAAAATGTGCATCCCTTATGATCGCGTGTCCAACTGTTTGTAGACACACAGGTGTGTGAGTGGCCCAGAGAACACATTTTCAATCCGCGACATTCCATTCTCCAGTAGTAGAAGTTTTTAAACAGCACGTCTGACGGAAACGTCGGAGAAAAACAAAGCCGAGAAAATGGCGTTTCAGAGGGACAGTTAAACAGGGAGCAGACGGAAACGGAAATTTTCGATTGGCGTCATTTCCGGGTGTGTTACAATGAAATGTATCACTACGAGAGATGAAGAACAGTGAGATCTTTATAAAATCAACGTTTTTCAAAATTACGTTTTTTTACGTCAGTGGCAGATTTGGTAATTGGAAAAAAATATGTTTTTTACGTCTGTGGCAGTGAATGAGTTAATATGAGTTGTGTTAGTTGTTTTATCATAGGGTACGTTACCTGATACAAACAATAATCTGGCCTTGTTTCAGTCAAGAAATTAGAGAACACCTCTTTCAGTCTGCTCTTTCAGTTTGTTTCCCCTTTTATCAGATTTTCAAATGATCTCTGGAACAATTGTCTCAGTACTATGGGTCGTTATTGCTTGTACTTTAATGATTTGGGCCTCCGGTTGGTCAGCGTTAGGATTAGGGTTAGTCCTACAGGTCTGGAGCAGCGTCTCTTATAACCAAAAAGCCCTGCTAGAGGTCACGTCCAGTATGTGTGTGTGGTTGTTGGTCTGTCTGCATTGTTGTGCTTTTTTTCTGCAAGCCCTCTTGTCTGCTGCAGTGTCTTTTTGTCCCTGAGGTGTTGGTTTAAGGTGCTTTTCCAGCTCACACCGTCAGATGCAAGAGTCTCCCAGGACTTGATATTGATGTCAAGGGCCTTCTTGTCTCTCTTACAGACTTCTTTGTTGCACTGTTCTCACACTCTCACACTTACCAGTTCTCCGTAGAGAAGGTCTTTGGAGATGCGACCATCCTCCATACAACAGACATGGCCCAGCCAGTACAGCCTGCAGTCTGAGTTGTGTATAGGCTTATATAATGGGAAGGCCAGAGTGTGTGAAAACATCATTGTTGCACACTTTGTCTTGCAAGGATATGCCCAGGCTGCAGCGGAGGCTTCTCAGATGGAAGGAGTTTAGTCTTCTCTGTAACGATACCAAAAACTTGACTTACTTTTTTTGTTTCTTATCATTTTTATCCCACGATTTTGTAACCCATTTTTTCACCCAGTGCCGATTGCCTAAGCTGTAATCCTGGGCGCTACTCTCCCTCTGCCGGCCTGGGGAGAGCCCCGAACTGAGCAGGCCGCTTCTTATCACCTGACAGGGGGGAGGTTCCCCGCTAGGACGTAGCGTGTGGAAGGAACACGTTATTCCAACCAGTTCCTTTCTTCTCCATCAGGCGCCCCGGCTGACCAGGGGGAGGCAGTATAGAGACCAGGATTACTGCATGTTTTTTGTGAGGGTACCTAGAGAGGCAAAAAACTGCCAAAAACTTGACTTAAACCCTTTTGCTCTTTGGGAGCATAGGTAATTCATGAATTTCCTCCAGCTAACAGATACCAAAAACTCACAATACAATAATAAGGCCACGATAGCGTTATTTTTTGATGGAAATCTTTGGGAGAATCTGTAAAAGTCCTTCCCTGTTGACCAGATCAAAAGCCTTAGCTAAAATTAGGTCAGTGAAAGCGATAGATAGGGGTATCTGCTGTTCTCTGTACTTTTCCTAAAGTTGGCGAAGGGAGAATGAACATTTCGCCTCAAGCTTGTCTGCTGTGCCTGTCTACAATGACTGGAGTAATCTCAGACGACTTGGACTCAAACCAGTCGATGGTCTGTGAGGTCATCTTCCCAAAGGTATCCAAGGTACACGATGTCCGGCAGACTTTCACATTTCACAGTGGCAGTCTCTCCAAGGGGTGACTGGTGAGGTGCCGAGTTCTCTCTCACAGGACTCTGAAAACTGCTCTGCCAGGCCTGCCACACAGCAGGACTTGCTGGTGTTAATAGGGGGGTTTCCCTGTGTCTCGTGCGGTGGGATTTCTTTGGTGATAGCCTGATCTTGCAGCACACCAAGCCTGAGAATAGCTTCATTTACTAATGGTAAGAATGAATGATGTCATTATGTCATCTATGATAATATTGTCTGTGTTGACCAATTCCTTTAGATTCAGATAATTGAGGATGTCTGAGAGTATTGACGTTAACTCACATGCCAGTCAAGGGGTACTTGTACCTTCCCAGTGAAATCAACTGGTGCGAAGTTGGGTTAGAATGAAAACTGGGTTCGATTCCCGCCGGGGACGCTGTGGGCGCTGGGGGCGTGTCTTCTCCTCCGCGTCATCAGTGCCCATACCCTAGGTGGGGTTGGCGAAAGGGCCTACTCTGTGTGGAGTTTGCATGTTCTCCCCGTGTCTCCTAGGGTAGTTAATACCCTCACAAAAACTTGTAATAATCCTGGTCACTATACCGCCTCCCCCATGACAGCCGGGGCGCCTGATGGAGGGTAAGGGAACTGGTTGGAATAACGTGTTCCTTCCACGCGCTACGTCCAACCAGGGAAACTCCCCCCTGTCAGGTGACAAGAAGGTCAGTTGGCTCTCATGCCTGAAGGAAGCATGAGCTCGGCCCTGGCCTTCCTACTGTGGGGTGACTGGTGTAATACTGGTATAGGGCTGGTATAGCGCCCAGGATCACTTAGGAAATTGGCACGGGTGAAAAAAAAGGGTTACAAAAATCGCGGGATAAAAATGTAAAGTAAAAAAAAAAGAATGAAAACCGGAATACACCTTCATTGCACATAATCGAATTTGACTGTGTTAAACAATACGTCTGGCAGGAACTCTCTTTCTCTCTCTCTCTCTCTCTCTCTCTCTCTTGCACACACACACACACACACACACACACACACACACACACACACACACACACACACACACACACATGTTGAACCCCTGAAACAGGGGAGTATATATATATATATATATGTGAAAGAATACACAGACGTCTTCTCTCATTCAACGGTTGTATATTGAATCAATTATCACAAAACAGATACATCTTCAGCATCATAGAACCAGGCATGTGTAAGGCAATCATTAACATTATTCAGCATAGTTAACTTTTCAATATCTCAAGTCAAATGTTAATTGAACAAACAAAACTGCACCATGAGCAGCTCTTGAGTTATGTTATGGATAAACAGTTATGCTATTGAGGTACTGTCTGCACTGTTTTATCACAGATATGGCGCCCAAAAACAAGCATGTTGGCTGTAAAGTAATATTTATATTAACCATTTTTAACTGCTTTCATTCAATGCATTTTAATCAACACTTTTAACTCAATGCAATGTTTCCCATTTCTTATCCTTACTTTCATACATTAGCATATCCCACCAATAAACGAGTGGTTTGAAACAACACAAATGCAGACAACAACATGCAGACGCAGCTTGTGCTACGTTAGCTTAGCTTAGCTCAGTGAAACCCCTACAAACACTAAGAACGTTGTTCATTCCTCACAACACATACAGCACAAAGTGCAGGTCTTGCGTGACACAATCTGTATCCATCGGATACCATTTTCCTCATATAATTACCTGAAACAGGGGAGTATATATATATATATATATGTGAAAGAATACACAGACGTCTTCTCTCATTCAACGGTTGTATATTGAATGGAGGACGTGGGCTGTGGCTCCCCCTACAGGCCTACTCAGGCATGAGCAATCGATCTCAGAGCAGAGCAGGTCATCAACAGACAATACTAGCCGATTATCACTTTAGAAATATGATGCAATTATATATTCAATCAAATTCACTCTATTACACACACACACACACACACACACACACACACACACACACACACACACGAACGCACAACAAACACATTCACGGAAACAATAAGCGCTAACGGTGCGTCCCCTTGTGAGCCCAGCACAGCTGAACAGTTGAATTCACAGCTGGTATTACTTCCCCATGTTTCCTGGTGACCCTGAATGCACCGACTGTGCCAGAGTAAGTGAAACGAATCAGATGAGGACTTACTGGGGTTGGTTTGGGAATAGCACGTTTTGGTTTCGGGCTGGGGCCAAAGCAGTGGCTGACGGAAGCACTGGACTCCTTTTATTTATTAAAGGGCCCGGGCGACAAGGAGACTATTATAAATATTGAACGAGGAGTTTGCTCTGCCACGCTCTAATATTAAATCACAGGGAGAGGAATGGCTGTGCCCTTATTAAAAGATAATGTGTTCTCCAGCCATAAAAAAAAAAGTCTAACCCCCTCTTCTCCTCTGCGTCCCTCTCCTCCTCTTCTCCTGTACCACTCGTCTCTTCGCGCGGCAACGTGGCGCATCTCACCTCGTCTCGTCCCCTTCCCCTCCCCTCTCCTCTGTTCTCTCCTTGTTTCCTCTCCTAGCTGTTAAGCCCTCTGTCACGCTGTTTGTATACTTGATTTTATGCATTAATTAGCGTGGTTGCCATTACATGTGTTTCTTATGTTCTTTGCTGAATCTGTTCACAGATAGTTAACATTCCAAGTCAGTAGCTCAAAGTATTTCTTCTGTTTGTTGCAGAAACATGGTGTGTTCTGCATGTAGCCTTGACTCAACTGGTTGTTTTATGATACTGTCCGGGACATTTGTCTGATTACTGGCTGGTACCCACCACATGGAGTGCATGGCCCTGAGCTCGTTAGAGATTCAGTGTGTGTGTGTGTGTGTGTGTGTGTGTGTGTGTGTGTGTGTGTGTGTGTGTGTGTGTGTGTGTGTGTGTGTGTGTGTGTGTGTGTGTGTGTGTGTGTGTGTGTGTGTGTGTGCGAGTGCTTGTGTGTCACATCCAAATATGTATGTTTGTGAGGCATAGGCCATCTGTAGTGCCGGAATGGGCAGAAATGTTGCAGCGTGGAGACAGCCCTGAACCACCATCAGCAGCCACAGACTCCCATGTAAAGTCCTCTACGGCCAGCTATACAATTGGCCAATGCACTGCTGAAGAAGTGGTTCAAAGACCAAATGAAGATAACACTGAAGAGATGCCAGATCAAGCCCTCTTCATTGGAGGACCCTCTGGCACTGGCACTCCTCACAAGGAGTAGCGGGCACAATACTGTGTAGAAGCATGCTCGCAAAACTATCCCTGTCCACAAAACACTGCTATTACAAGCTTGGTCTTCTTGGATCAAGGATGGGACCATCTAGCCACCAAAGGGCTCATAAATAGGAGAAGATGGTCATCATAACATACGATGGACATCCAGCAAGAGTGTGTGTGTGTGTGTGTGTGTGTGTGTGTGTGTGTGTGTGTGTGTGTGTGTGTGTGTGTGTGTGTGTGTGTGTGTGTGTGTGTGTGTGTGTGTGTGTGTGTGTGTGTGTGTGTGTGTGTGGGTTTGTGGGTGGGTGTGCGCGTGCGTGCGTGCGTGCACGCGTGTCTACCGTCTGCAGCACACAGCTCGAACGCAGCAGTCCCTCAGACTGCATGTATCTTACTAACATACACACACACTCCAAGGCCAACACATACAGTAGAGGTGAAGACACAGACGTGTGTGTGTGTGTGTGTGTGTAGAGGGGGGGGGCTTAAATAGTCGTCACCCTGCTGGCTGAAGGCAGAGCGACATTCCTGTTCTCTTCACACTACCGATCAACCGTGACCACTGCACAACCAGACCTGGCTCTGTGTGTGTGTGTGTGTGTGTGTGTGTGTGTGTGTGTGTGTGTGTGTGTGTGTGTGTGTGTGTGTGTGTGTGTGTGTGTGTGTGTGCGCGCCCGCACACGCACGCACGCATGAGTGCATCTCCATGGCATAAAGTGAAGGGTGACATATCCCGGTGACTCGTAGCGTCTCCAGAGCGACAGAGAGCCAGCTGTTCATGCCAGTCACATGATGGGACGGGAGATACAACACCATACTGTGTTGCAGGTTGTTTATGGTGTCAGCGGCCCGTGTGCCTGTTAGCTATCATATATATAGACGTGCAGATGGAGTACAGAGTGCACCGCATGAACACACATTCAACTCATATTTAGATATTTACACATTAATATTTATATGTACACACATACACACACATTTGCATATCTACAGTACGTAAACATACAGTACAACACACGTTACTCATCGATGCTCACTCTCTCTCTCTCTCTCTCACACACACACACACACACACACACACACACACACACACACACACACACACACAGCTATATGTCAGAGCCCTGGTGAAGGGTATTGAACGTGAATATGGCGGGGCACTGACACCGTCTGGTGAAGTGTAATGTGATGAGGTGCCATGAACTGTTATAAATAATAACACAATTAATGCAACATTGCAATAATAATATCCCATTAGCCCCCCCCCCCCCCCCGCACTCTCCACCCACCCGCCAATGCCCCGTTGTATAACAGACCTATACTGTCTTATCCAAGCGGTCAGTCCATTTACCAGGTGACCTCTGTCATAAAGCCTGAGATATTCTCTCCTCCAGAAAAAGGAACCGTAACCTTGTGTGTGTTATTTTTTATTCAGTGTGTTTGACTGGAAATTAAATCTTTGATGGGGGTTTGGGATGAGGTGTGAACCGGCAGCTCTCTTACACGCTGCTCCGGCGTCCCTGGGCGGCCGGCCCTGATGTTGTTTTCCACACCGCGCTCCGCTCGGCCCCCCGCTCGTGGCGGTGCGCCGTCCGCCGGGGACTCCACAACACCCGGTTCACCTTTTCAACAGCAACTCCCATCCCGCGCCATGAGAAATGGGAAAAGATTGATCTCTCCCCTTTTTATTTTTCCATGTGATGATTTATTTACTTCTCTTCTGCTATTGCCCTGGTTTGCATGTTGCGCCCCCCCACCCCACCCCCCAACCCCCCACCCCACCCCACCCCCCAACCCCCGTCAATGCATGGGGTGGTCCTGAATTATTCATATCCTCTTTTCGGGGTGCTGCTTTCATTCTCCTTCGCCTTCATTTTGAAGCGTGTGTGAGTGGGACTGTGTAGGACTGTGTGTGTGTGTGTGTGTGTGTGTGTGTGTGTGTGTGTGTGTGTGTGTGTGTGTGTGTGTGTGTGTGTGTGTGTGTGTGTGTGTGTGTGTGTGTGTGTGTGTGTGTGTGTGTGTGTGTGTGTGTGTGTGTGTGTGTGTGTCAGCCTCCCTCGCTCTCCCTCTCTCTCTCTCTCTTTTCCATTTCATTATTCTGTGTGAGCAGACTGCATGATGTGGAGAGAGAGAGAGAGAGAGAGAGAAAGAGAGAGAGGCAGGAATGACAGCAGCTCACAATGATTATTAGAGCAGGAAATAATCTATTTCTACTTGTTCATTTTATTCTAATGTCTCTCTGTCTTCCTCTCTCTCTCTCTGCCCCCCCCTCTCCCTCTCTCCTCTCTGTTTCTCTCTCTCCCCCCTCCCCCTCTATCTGCCACCCTCTCTTTCTCCACACATTTCTCTCTCCCCCTCCCTCTGACTCGCCCCCCCTCTCCCTCTCCCCCCCCCCTACCTCCCCCTCCCCCTCCTCCTCCCCTCCAGATCCCAATGCCCTGGGGCAGCACGGTACGGACCATGCCCTGATCGGAGGAGTGGTGGCCGTGGTGGTCTTCGTCACCTTGTGTTTAGTCATAGTCTTTGGGAGATACCTGGCCCGGCATAAAGGTACTGCAAACCTTCAGCACCTCCACACTGACCACTGACTGAGCCCTCTGAGGCGTGCTGCACATCTTCATGTCAAGGACCCCCACATTGATTGTGTATTTGGCCGTGGACCAGATTTTGTGATTTTGCACCAGGGACCCCCATAAGAGAAATGATTCCACATTTTCCAGATTTTTTAACCCATTAACACCTGGAACGCATCTGTGTCATTTTAGATTTAAAAAGCATTATTTTACACTTTTGGCTATTCAAAAATAGCAGATATACAAGCTCATGGTGCCGCGCTATGAGCTTGTAGATCTGCTATTTTTTTTTAATCTTGAAAATGTGTGCAAATCTTTGAATATATATTGTTTAAAGCGAACATTTTTAACTCAAATCTTTGCTTCTGGGGGGTCCCTGGAACAAAATATTTTGAGATGGGGGTCGGCGGCCAAATACTTTTGGGGGTCCTTGACATGAAAAAGTTTGAGAACCACTGATATAGAAACATACGTTTTTTTTCCAGAATACTGTTGGGATTTAGAAGACATTTAGTAGAATCGGCTTCAGGTCTACACTAGCTCACAATGTGTCGCAATTCGTATTTTTTTTTATAGACAAAAGTATGAAATGGGATTAAAGTCATTAAACTGCTTCTCCCCTGAAGAAGCAGGCAGGCTCTATTAGCTCAGTGGTAAAAAAAATGTCAGCACTTGCGCAGGAGAGGAGACCCAGGCTCAACTCCTGGGTAGAACAGGAAAGTTACAGAGGGTGGCTTTAACTCATTTTGATGCCCCCCCCCCTGGAACCCCTTCAAGGACCCCTAAGGGTCCCTAGCCTAGACCCCACTTTGAAAACCACAGCTCTAGAGCAGCAGGTTGCCTATACCCTGGCCTGGCACATCAGAGAGGAAAGGGTTACAGCCAGACCTGGGTCTACCAGCCATATTGGAAAGAAATTGGGCCTCTTCCTTACTTCCTTCACAGGCGTTACGAATGATGCTAATTATGGTTGTGTTCCATTCTGGTCACACAGAGTCAGGGTGCTGATATTGTGCATGTTGACTCCCTGGAAAGACTCTGCTACACCACGTGGGTCTTAAAGTGTGGTCCAGGTACCCTCGTGGTTCCCTGAGGGGTTCCAAATGGCCCCTTACGGGTGTGTAACTCTGAGAGTTATGGGTGTCCTTGAAAGTTTGAGAACCACACTGCCACACTAAATGGAACAAACCCTTAATTAGTATAATTGGTAAGACTTAATAATTGGTAAAGCAAGGAAGAGGCCAAATTCCGTTCCAATAGAGCCTATTACCAGGTGTACTGTGCATTTCAATTAAGCTCATGTCTCAATCAAGTAGTGAGAGCATTCCCGGAGCAATACACCATTTTCTATATTCCAGGCAAATGCTTCATGAATTAATCAGCAGACCAGCGGCTGCTCGGAAGGCATGCATTAAAACCAGAGCCTGACCTGACTAGAGCCACATCTCTGGGCCCGATGTCCATCACCATTTTTGGAGAGTCTCTAGACCACCGATTACTGACGTTGAGACTGATAATTTTTCATTCAAAGTTTTTCAAATGGATTAGAACATTTATGCAAAATGTTCTATTCCATTTGAAAAACTTTGAGTTGATGAAAGTTTCTAATTGAGAACATTTAACAGAAAAATACAAAAAAACTTTTTGATAGATGAAAAATAAACACATAAACTGAACTTTGTGCGTTTATCACAACGCGAAGCGACGTGGCTATTTTCGCATCGTTATGCACGACACTCGTGTACGATGAAGTAGGGCATGAATTTACAAAAGGCATTATATTCCCAAAAAACGTTGAGATATGGAGTTATGAGGTTTCTGCCCGACAGCGATGATACAGTACGTGTCTATGGTGATGGAGCAGGGGGGCACACTGGGTCCAGTCATTGCAGTGTTGTCACCGCATGAGGCTTGGCACATATAGGTTTGAGTCCTGCATGAGCGATGCAGCACTAACACAGGAGGCCTCAGTCACTTTCTTTTGTTTTGTTTTCTTCCGCGTTGTGCCGCTCACCACGGGGCAACGAGCACAGGAGACAGGATGCCTCAATGTTTGTTCTCTCTGTCTCCGTGTCTCTCTCTCTCTCTCTCTCTCTCTCTCCGTCATCCCCTGATGTGGCTGATGTCTCCTCGGCTTCCACAGGAACATACTTGACGAACGAGGCCAAGGGGGCGGACGACGCGCCCGACGCCGACACGGCCATCATCAACGCCGAGGGCAACCACGCGCACGCAGAGGAAAAGAAAGAGTACTTCATTTAGACTGCAGAGGGAGCCGTGACGCTACCGCCACCACACCCACCCAACCCCCCCCCCCCCCCCCACACACGCACACGTACGCATACACACACATGCACACACATACACACACACACCCTCGTCTTTCTATATATATATAGTATATATAGATATATATATCCTCCTTTATGTCTCTCTGACCATTCCTCCCCTCTCTTTTCTCTGCACCCGACCATGCACTGCCCTTGCTTTGTCAACGAGGAAACCCCGGGCGGTCTATTGACAGAGAAACTTTCTTTCTTTTTCCTTTCTTTCTTTCTTTCTTTTTTCTTTCATTTTTTTCTGGCATTGTGCCATTTTGTTCAGAGCGTTTTCTTTCATTTCACCTTGTCATCTTCTCCTTTTCATTTTTTTATTTTCTTTGGCGACCGGCCCAAACGCCGCCCCGCTGGAGTTCTCAACTGTGTTTTTTTTTCTGGGAGGGGGTATTTGGTTCGTTGACCTTAAGTTGAAGAGAATACCAGACAAATCTGTAAATGCATCCTAACTGCTTAATATGAGAGACCCCCTTATTGGTTCTCTCCCCATTTGTCAGCCCCGCCCCCCCCCAACACACCCAATCATAAATACCCCCCCTCCCCCCTTCCCTTTTTTGTAAACACATATCTTCTAACATTAACACGGTGCCTAAATATACAGACGCCCATTGAAATTCTGTCAATGCCTTCATGTAACGTCTGTCTGTAGCAATGTAAATGCTTTGTAGATGGTTGTCTTAACCGCCATGCAACCGCTGCGTCTCACAGCATCCGATTTCCGCATTTCATCTTTTCCGACAATTTTTCAATTATTATATTTTTTACTTTACTTTTTCTCAAGATCCGTGCTTTTAACGCCTTATATATTACTGTCACATTGAATATGGTCCTTTTAGCTGATTCAACACCCGCCCCCACCCTCTCCCTCCCACCCTTATCATCCCAATAGACATTGTAAATGAAGAAGTCGACCCTTGTAAGATAAGATGAAGGTTTTGTGTAACACTGTAGCAAGGATTGTCAGATATGTGTATAATGGTTTTATTTTTTTCCCTCACCATAGGTCTCTAGGGGTTAAAGGGTAGTACCGTATTGTTTAGAGCAGAGAAGCTGCGGTAAAAAAAAACACCAAAAATGACATGCAAGATAAAGAACATCAAATAAAACACAATCGAATATATTAGGAAAAAAATGAAAAAGAAACAAAAAAAAAACATTTTTTGCTAAATCTGCTGTATCTATGTATTTTTTTGTCTGTATATTCTTGCACTGTTCAGGCTGAGACCCACACCTTCACACTTAGCTGCTTACTTTTGTTCGGTATCTACATCTTGACCTCTTAGAAACAGGGCCATTCACGTCTCTCTGGTGGGTTATATAAATCCAATTGTGGTTAGTTAGCTTTAGCTTTTTTTTATTTCAATTTCAAGTTGATGCCATGACATTGAAAAAAAAAATGTTTGAATGAGCCTTAAAGACCCCATGAAATCTTTTAAATCACATCTCAGCACTGTAATACTCCAAACTACTAAAAGAAAAAGAAACAAATCAGAACAAATCAGACCATAATTGTATTCCTCGTCTCCTCCAATATGCAGTGAAGCTTTATTTGAGTACAATTTGCTATTGTAAAACATTTCAAGATGCATTCCACAGATGATGTCGGTAAGCTTGGTGACAAAATCTGTTTCACTGCAGTCATGTTTCATTACAGCATATTGTCGGGGGGAAACCTTGTATCTTTTAACTGTTTGTGTGTGTTTTTTTTGGTAATTAATTCCCTACTTCATCATAGTACAGTGCCATGCAAAAGTAGTAAAAATTGCTTATCTACAAGCTCACAATGGGTTGCGATGCGACACCTTGTGAGCTTGTAGATCTGTGATTTTTATAAATTTTGAATCAATGAAAGGTAAATTGGATGCATTGGAACCCAGGTTGTTTTTTCCAGTTCCTGAAAAGTAACCGTTTTGAAGATACGAGGATTCCGCCCGGCAGCGACGATATTCGTTTTGTGTTATCGCCTCCACAAGTGCTGTTGTCTGAGAACACTTTCACTAACGAGTACTGAGTGTTCATTTATCTCTGAGTGTACACAGAGACCTGTAAGGGTCCATTGTTACATCCTCAGAGTTAAATGACCACTCAGGATTTTACGGTGCGTTTCTTTCGTCCAACTGAGCCAAACCATATTACAAACCATTTCATGAGGTCTTTGGGCAAAAAAGTAAAAAAAAAATAAGTAAGGAAGTAATGAATATATTAGATAATGAATAACAATGAGAGATTGTGAGAGCGCTTGTCATCTCAGCAAGGGGCCTGCCTCTTGAAAGAAAGGGCTGATTAGCACTAAGTTGTGCACCGCTGTTGTGCAAAAGAAATAGCAGATCGACAAGCTCACAATGTGTCACCTTGTGATGCGTTGTGGGCTTGTAGATCTGCTATTTCCGGTGCGTAACCCATGTATGAATCAGGCTTAAAATGGTGAAAGCAGAAAAAGAAAAGCACAACAGTAACACAAACCGCGTTCCTTTGCCGACGACATCTTCATTGCCTTTTAGAACAGTTCAGCTGAACAAAATGTATGATAATGAAAAGTTTCTTTGTTTTAGTCCCAAAAAAGAGAAAGGTTTTATGTGCTTTTTATACGACCAACTTGGTTTTTATTTGTATTTAATTTTGTCACTGTTGTTGTTGTTCATACACTTCTAAGCTCCCAGCTGTATATTGTGTCTGCAAAAAAATGTGGTAAATAGTGAAAAATGCTGTTAAAGTTTTGGATTCCCTTATTCGTTCAAATTTGTATATTAGCCACTTTATCTACTTGGGGGGTGGTGGGTGTGGGGATTTCTTTTTCTTTTTTTTAAGAAAAACAAAACGTTTTTTGTTTGTTTTAGTTTTTTAGCACAAGGCATGTACATAATGTGTGAGGACTACACTTTAGTAATAATTTACATCGGCATGTTCTGTTGGGTTTCTTTGGCTTCGTTCCATCTTTAATTTATTCAAAAGGACGTTTCTTTGACGGAGAACCATTCCGAAGGTTGTGTTTGCCCCTTAATGCTGCGTTCACACTGACAACTACAAAAGGTACAAAGCGACTCTTTGTCGTATTTGTCGCAGAGTCGCTGCCTGAGTGTTGATCAACATGCTCGTTTGCGTCGTCAAGCGTGCGTCCGACGAGAAAAATATAAAGTAAAATAAAGCCTAGGGTAGACGGAAATAATTAGTTTTCCCCCATTACAAGCAGGAATTGTGTGGAGAGAGAAGGCGAGTGGAAATGGGCTAAACGACACTTGGTCGTTTTGTAGCTTTCCGCTGCAGTTGAAGCCAGCTCAACTTGGATTGTTGCTTTGTAGATGTTTTTTTTGTAGCCACAAACATCGGGTGACGCTTTGTATCTTCATGTTGCACGGCTTCCATTGAAAATGAATGGTGGCCTGTAGCCTTGTAGCTGCCATTGTGAACACAGCATAACTCTGGAGGCAGTAAAATCGTGTGCATTGATTTAACTCTGATTCGGGTCCAGTTTTACACTCAGGGTTAAATGAACACTCGGGTGTTATTTTGCTGTACACCACTTTGGTGTAGTGTTTGCGGCATGCTCCTCTGTGACCTGATGTTGAATTTTGCATAATTTATGCTCCTTCCTACGACGGTGTCCTGGTGCCCGAAAATAGACCATCCACAAGTAACAAACTTGTAGATCTGCTGTTGTCAGCGTGGGACGCCATCGCAGGGCTAAGTATAAGTCTGGCTATACTGTAGGTCTGAGCTAATTGTTGTAGCTGTACTGTACGTTGACACCATGTTCTTTGGTTTGCCCGCTGACTTGTGGACAAGACAAATGGTCCTTCCTCTCCATCGGCAGAGGAGAAGGTCCACAGGGAGGTCAGCAGCTACTTTCTGTCCAGAACTGTCATTACAAAAACCATCAAGGTTAAACTTCAAGCATTTAAGGTTTCAGCTACTACTACTGCTGTTAGTGGCACTCTGTAAAAAAATATGTACTGTGCGGGTTCAATGCATATTATACCTTTTCAGTTGATGCGTAACCTAATGAGCTGCAGTACATGCATTTTTGTTGTCATTATGTCCTTGGGATTGGCCAGTGTAATCACATAAGTATATACAGATTAGTTGAAAGAATGGAAAATAAAATCACCTCCAGAACCTAGTAGAAGGGCCCAAATTTAGCAAGAGGGGCCAATTAATTACAAGTTATGTTTAATGCAAATAAAGACAACACAATTTCCTGCGGTTGAATAGTTTTTGTCCACAAGGTGAAGCTTGGATGTCACGGCATGCTTTCTCAAGGTGATACAGCAAATAGAGCGTGAAGTTCCAGTTCATTTTAGAGCTCTCTGTTTTTACAAATTGCATTTGGCACAATATAAAATTCCCACAGTGTTAATTACATTTAAAAGGTGTGTTCTGCAGCTATTTAGCCATATTTTACAGAATGTGAAAGTAAACCATACACTAGTAACGAGAACAACCACTTACAGAAATGATATGACGTGATATTATCACATAAAGTAATGTCCTGTTTTTATTTTACTGCTTTTTATTTTCATTTTTATTGTATAGTCATTCAACGACATTACGAATCAAGACTCCTGATGCATAATATAAGCGGCATATTCAATTTGAAGGGAAGCCGGTAACATGGATTTGCTGATGTGTGTCAGAGAGGAGCAGGCTTTTTTTAAATAATATGTGACAGATGCTCACTAGACAGGTTTGCAGTGATGGGAATGTACAAGTCGCTGGTTTGAGTTTGGAATGGAACCACGGTGCCATTTTTATGAACAATGCATTCTAATCTAATTTGAAGGATATTTCTAAGTACGTAAATGTTGACAAAGAATGGAGTGCGTTTTTTGCTGAAAAACATGTAAATATCTGTTTTGACCTGGTGATACTGAGCTAATGTGTTGCAAATGGCTTTTTATAATAAGTAGACCAAACTTGACTCAACTTTCTTTCTTTTTTTCTTTTTTCTTTTTGTAACGGCCTGGCACATATCTATGATACAATCAACTGTAGCTCTGTCACATTCATCCTGGGATGTTTCAGTCACAGTTAGTATTAGTACCATTACTTTTCTTTTCATTGTCAGCTACAACTAAGCTTTAAACCTCCGACAACCCCCCCATCCCTTCTGTTCATGTAACGAGCATCTACTGACTCACGTAATTATCCAAACCACAGTATCACTACAAAGTCGACAGTGGCACAACACTCAGTCTATTGATTAAGAAGTTGATCAATTTTTGTTTTGTTTTTAAGTACTGTAGTTGCTTGTTTTCAATAAATACCCATCTAAGAATGCCTCTTAGCTTGGACTGCATTGACTATTTGAACTCATGTATGATTATTATTATATTGTAATTTTCAAAACTTGCTTTGTTTGCCACAGCAATGACGCTATAGCATGACAGGGGCTGTTCCCAGTGTATCTGTCCTCCGCTAAGCCCTTCATGTCCCTCTGCTGTAAAGACCAGCTTCAGTCCCGCTCCTCTTAGTTCCTCTGTAATACTGACACCAATCGGCTCAATGTCAACGGCACTACGGTGGCGTGTAGTGTTGTTTCGGGGTTTTTTTCTTCTGTTTTGTTTTCCTTTCTTTCATTCTTTCTTTAGTTTTGCATCTCAGGAATATATTTCATGTAGAAGTTTTTTGTTAGATTTTGGTTTTCTTTCTTGGGATGGGACTTGTGAGCACTTCTGACTCGGCCTAGTCCCCCCCCCGTATGCTGACGCCGTGTATTTGTTGAGTTTAAAATGATCACAATGTTAATAAAGGTATTCAGTGATTATTTAGTACTTCTGTCATTGTGCTGTCATTAGTCTCCTTACAACTGTTTAGCTATGATAGCAGATTATATTCATGGTTTGAAATGGGCTTAAAATAACAGAGCAAGGGTTACAAAGTATTATATTTCTACTCTAGAGTTATGATTTGGAGATACAGAGTGGTGGCAAATTAAAGGGGAAAAACAAACGAGTGAACTGAGTGAACAAACATAATGAATGCAGATGCTTCCATACAAAGTACTGCTTGATACAATTAAGCAATTCATATCCTGCTTTCTGTGGCATGTATAAAAATTCCGAGCAGACCCAGTTCACTTCAAATTTGGAAAAAAAAATACTCTGAAAGAGGATTTATTATTGGGGGCACGGATGTTTCCATATAAGGGTGACATCTGCATTTCAATCTACATGAAATACATCAGTAAATAGGGGATCAGATAGTGTGGTGTTAACACTGTAGCAGTATAAACATATGTATAAGGCATATGAGCTGCTTATAACGCTGTGTAATTATAAGAACACAAATACACATGTGTTATAACATACATAACAAAGTATAAAGCATTCATAAATGCAAAGTGATCTGCTTATAACACTGCACTCATGTACTCATGAAGCAATCATAACGCCTTATAAAGCCTTTGATAGTGACTTACTGTATAAGGTCAAGGATAATACTTTTGGCCAAATCACATACTAACATTTTATTCATTATTATTTATTTAGAAAGCGTTTTCTACCTAATCGGTAGCACTTGCTATGTATCCCATATGTATAACGCATTATACACATACATACTTATAAGGCATTGTAATCTGATCATAATCCTTTATAATCATATTTATAAGAGCTTATAAATAATAATGTTTTATAACCATAACCATAACACATTATAAAGCTTATTATTAAATGACTTATAATTTCAAGTATAAATGCATTGTATTATGCTTATAACACGTGATGACTGTAATCATCACGTGTTATAAGCATAATACAATTACAATTAATTATTATTATTCATAACAATGTATAATTCAATCATAACACATTATAAAGCATGTTATAATGACTTATACTGTCAAGTATTATTATCTACTTCATAATTGCTACCAAATAATGTTTTTTGTCCATGTGTGGTCTAGCCCTATGGAGTTTATGGAATGCATGTGCAAAAAAAATTTTTTAATATTGATTTGATGGTCATATTAACCTTAGGAAGTATTATGTTGGTTTTTATTTTCACTTGCATTCCATAAATTCCATAAGGCTAGACCACACATGGACAAATGACATCATCAACTTGCGACGGGCATTGCCCCTATTGAGAGAAAGATGAACTATTTCTAAAATAGATACAAATTTTAAGGTGTTTTTAATTTTACATTTTAGTTATAGAGGACAATTATAATGTATTAAGGCATATTTGGCTTATTAGCCAGGGATCCTTTTAATGACCATGGTGCTGACTACATTAATGACTACGGTGCTGACTATGGTGCTGAAAACATTAGTGTCAACGTCGCTGACCATGGTGCTGACTACATTAATGACTACGGTGCTGAAAACATTAGGGGTCAACAGCGCTGGCTATGGTGCTGACTATGTTACTGACTATGGTGCTGACAATGTTAATGACTATGGTACTGACTATGGTGCTGACTATGTTAATGACTATGGTGCTGACTATGGTGCTGACAATGTTAATGACTATGATGTTGACAATGATACTGAGAGAGAAAGAAAGAAAGACGAAGAAAAGGGCCACGACACAAGTGAGGTGCCACGTTTGCATGAGGAAAGCGAGTGCAATCAGCCGCACCTGTCAAGCAAAAGTAAGAGTAAAAAATAAAATAAACACCTTGAAGAGAAGTGTGAAGTAACTTTGAGACAGAGAGCTTTGAGAGAGGAGAGGAGTCAACACTGAATAATCAGCCATGTCTTCACATCAGACCCAGAGTGTGCAGGCCTGCTGTCACTTTTGCCTCGTCATATTCTTTTCCCCCCTTTTAACACTTCAACCATGTGGTTCACAAACTTTTCCATTTCAAGGACCCCC